>NW_027997276.1:0-200 GCF_054177405.1 Leptonychotes weddellii
CGGGCGCCTGGGTGGCTCAGTTGGTTAAGCGACTGCCTTCGGCTCAGGTCATGATCCTGGAGTCCCGGGATCGAGTCCCGCATCGGGCTCCCTGCTCAGCGGGGAGTCTGCTTCTCCCTCTGACCCTCCTCCCTCTCATGCTCTCTGTCTCTCATTCTCTCTCTCTCAAATAAATAAATAAAATCTTTAAAAAAAAAAAA
>NW_027997277.1:0-200 GCF_054177405.1 Leptonychotes weddellii
GCGTGGTTCAGGTCATGTTCTTTACAAAAATCATGAAAAACTATGCAGTAAGAAAGAATTCCTTGAGTTCAGAGAAATATAAGAACTGAAAGTCTTGTCTTTATGTCCAAAGCAATCAGAAGAAAAGAACTTAAAACAATTAGAGCAGAAATCAATGAAATTGAAAACAGGACATCAATAGAGAAAAGTCAACAAAACCC
>NW_027997278.1:0-200 GCF_054177405.1 Leptonychotes weddellii
TGGGCGCCTGGGTGGCTCAGTCGTTAAGCGTCTGCCTTCGGCTCAGGTCATGATCCCAGGGTCCTGGGATCGAGTCCCGCATCGGGCTCTCCGCTCAGCGGGGAGCCTGCTCCTCCCTCTCCCACTCCCCCTGCTTGTGTTCCCTCTCTCGCTGTGTCTCTCTCTGTCAAATAAATAAATAAAATCTTTAAAAAAAAAAA
>NW_027997279.1:0-200 GCF_054177405.1 Leptonychotes weddellii
ATCATTGTCTGTTACCAAAATATGCTGGCATTTTTTGAGGGAAAGCGGAGATGCAGAAAAGCTTTTTTTTTTTTATGTTATGTACGCTGGCCTTTTTCTAACATGACTTGGTCACTTCTGAATGACAGTACCACTGAATATTCTTGCATCTCTGTGGTACAAACATTGTAACATCATTTCCTTGTCTTTAAAAGTAAATC
>NW_027997280.1:0-200 GCF_054177405.1 Leptonychotes weddellii
CGCCTGGGTGGCTCAGTTGGTTAAGCGACTGCCTTCGGCTCAGGTCATGATCCTGGAGTCCCTGGATCGAGTCCCGCATCGGGCTCCCTGCTCGGCAGGGAGCCTGCTTCTCCCTCTGACCCTCCCCCCTCTCATGTGCTCTCTCTCTCTCATTCTCTCTGTCTCAAATAAATAAATAAAATCTTTAAAAAAAAAAAATA
>NW_027997281.1:0-1014 GCF_054177405.1 Leptonychotes weddellii
AGATGCATGTGTGTGTACATGATACTTACACATCAGTAAGAAAAAGAACGCCCAACAGAAAAACAGGCAAAGACTAGAATAGGCAATGAATAGGCAATTCACAGAAAAGAGAGACCCGAGTAGCCAACAAACACGAACAGATGATCAAGCTGCCTAACAGGACGTGCAGACTGGAAAGCGAAATCATCCCACACACATCTGCCTGGCAGACGCGTTAACAGACACAGGATCAAAAGTCAGTTGAGACTGGAGAAAACGGGAACGCTCACACTCTGTTGGTGGGAACAGAAGTTGGTACAGCCACCTTGGCAATGTCGAATCAAGTCTAAAATGCACATGCTCATCATTGTAATCACAGTAGCTAACCCGCAGGGAGTGTCTCTGAAGTACTGTTCTAAGCACTCTATCTACATCTACTAACTCATTTAACCTCTACAACCCATGAGGTAGAACTTCTGCCCTATTTTACAGATGATGAAACTAAGGCAGAGAGGTTAAGGAGCATTCCCCAAATTACCCAATAAATAACTGAGAGTCTACATGTGAATTCCACTAGTACATAAATTCTTGTTCGGGGATTGCTAGGTAATAGAAAATACATATACTGGTCCCCAACCCCGGTTCCTGGCACAGAGCTCCTAAAACCCTTATAATTTCCTAAATGGTAAGAACACTAGGAGCATCTTTTGTTCTAGTGAGGTGGCTCTGGGTGGGCTCCTGGATGGGGCTGGTCACCAGAAAGACCAAGCCTCCATCCGAAGCTTGGAATTTTCTGCCCTGCTCCCCATTCTCCAGAGAGGGGAGGGGGGCTGGAAATGGAGTTAGTAACTGATTGTGCTTATGTGAAGAAGCCTCCATAAAATTCTAATAGTAGGGGTTTAGAGAGCTTCCAGGTTGGCAGACACACCCACACCAGAAGGGTGTGCACCCCAGCTCCCGTGCTCAGGACCCTCCCAGACCTTGCCAATGTATCTTGTTCATCTGGCTGTTCATCTGTGTCCTTTTTTTTTTTTT
>NW_027997282.1:0-200 GCF_054177405.1 Leptonychotes weddellii
GAGGGTGCCTGGGTGGCTCAGTTGGTTAAGCAACTGCCTTCGGCTCAGGTCATGATCCTGGAGTCCCAGGATCGAGTCCCGCATCGGGCTCCCTGCTCAGCAGGGAGTCTGCTTCTCCCTCTGACCCTACCCCCTCTCATGCTCTCTCTATCTCATTCTCTCTCTCAAATAAATAAATAAAATCTTTAAAAAAAAAAAAA
>NW_027997283.1:0-200 GCF_054177405.1 Leptonychotes weddellii
GACTGAGGCACCCATGTGCCCCAAGACAGTGATTTCTAATTCTGTCAGCCAAAGAAACTTCAGAGACAAGGGAAACATCTTTAAAAACAAAAATAGACACGTTCTGCATGGAGCACTGGGTGTTGTGCACGAACAATGAATCATGGAACACTTCATCTAGAACTAATGATGTAATGTATGGGGATTAACATAAGAATAAA
>NW_027997284.1:0-200 GCF_054177405.1 Leptonychotes weddellii
GGGGCGCCTGGGTGGCTCAGTTGGTTAAGCGACTGCCTTCGGCTCAGGTCATGATCCTGGAGTCCCGGGATCGAGTCCCGCATCGGGCTCCCTGCTCGGCGGGGAACCTGCTTCTCCCTCTGACCCTCCCCCATCTCGTGCTCTCTCTCTCTGTCTCATTCTCTCTCTCAAATAAATAAATAAAATCTTTAAAAAAAAAA
>NW_027997285.1:0-200 GCF_054177405.1 Leptonychotes weddellii
GGCGCCTGGGTGGCTCAGTTGGTTAAGCGACTGCCTTCGGCTCAGGTCATGATCCTGGAGTCCCGGGATCGAGTCCCGCATCGGGCTCCCTGCTCAGCGGGGAGTCTGCTTCTCCCTCTGATCCTCCCCCTCTCATGCTCTCTGTCTCCCATTCTCTCTCTCAGATAAATAAATAAAAAATCTTTAAAAAAAAAAAAAAA
>NW_027997286.1:0-200 GCF_054177405.1 Leptonychotes weddellii
GGCGCCTGGGTGGCTCAGTTGGTTAAGCGACTGCCTTCGGCTCAGGTCATGATCCTGGAGTCCCGGGATCGAGTCCCGCATCGGGCTCCCTGCTCGGCAGGGAGTCTGCTTCTCCCTCTGACCCTCTTCCCTCTCATGCTCTCTGTCTCTCATTCTCTCTGTCTCAAATAAATAAATAAAATCTTTAAAAAAAAAAAAAA
>NW_027997287.1:0-200 GCF_054177405.1 Leptonychotes weddellii
GGGGCGCCTGGGTGGCTCAGTTGGTTAAGCGACTGCCTTCGGCTCAGGTCATGATCCTGGAGTCCCGGGATCGAGTCCCGCATCGGGCTCCCTGCTCGGCAGGGAGCCTGCTTCTCCCTCTGACCCTTCCCCCTGTCATGTGCTCTCTGTCTCTCTCATTCTCTCTGTCTCAAATAAATAAATAAAATCTTTAAAAAAAA
>NW_027997288.1:0-200 GCF_054177405.1 Leptonychotes weddellii
AGGGCGCCTGGGTGGCTCAGTTGGTTAAGCGACTGCCTTCGGCTCAGGTCATGATCCTGGAGTCCCGGGATCGAGTCCCGCATCGGGCTCCCTGCTTGGCAGGGAGCCTGCTTCTCCCTCTGACCCTTCCCCCTGTCATGTGCTCTCTGTCTCTCTCATTCTCTCTGTCTCAAATAAATAAATAAAATCTTTAAAAAAAA
>NW_027997289.1:0-200 GCF_054177405.1 Leptonychotes weddellii
GCGCCTGGGTGGCTCAGTTGGTTAAGCGACTGCCTTCGGCTCAGGTCATGATCCTGGAGTCCCTGGATCGAGTCCCGCATCGGGCTCCCTGCTTGGCAGGGAGTCTGCTTCTCCCTCTGACCCTCCTCCCTCTCACGCTCTCTGTCTCTCATTCTCTCTGTCTCAAATAAATAAATAAAATCTTTAAAAAAAAAAAAAAA
>NW_027997290.1:0-200 GCF_054177405.1 Leptonychotes weddellii
ACCATGAGAGAAGATGGACTCTGAAAAACAAACTGAGGGTTCTAGAGGGGAGGGGGGTGGGAGGATGGGTTGGCCTGGTGGTGGGTATTGAGGAGGGCACGTTCTGCATGGAGCACTGGGTGTTGTGCACGAACAATGAATCATGGAACACTTCATCTAGAACTAATGATGTAATGTATGGGGATTAACATAAGAATAAA
>NW_027997291.1:0-200 GCF_054177405.1 Leptonychotes weddellii
TGGGGCGCCTGGGTGGCTCAGTTGGTTAAGCGACTGCCTTCGGCTCAGGTCATGATCCTGGAGTCCCGGGATCGAGTCCCGCATCGGGCTCCCTGTTCAGCAGGGAGTCTGCTTCTCCCTCTGACCCTCCCCCCTCTCATGCTCTCTCTATCTCATTCTCTCTCTCAAATAAATAAATAAAATCTTTAAAAAAAAAAAAA
>NW_027997292.1:0-1014 GCF_054177405.1 Leptonychotes weddellii
AAGATGGGAAGTAGGGTATGGTTATCTGATTGTCACAGCACCATTTGTTGAAAACATGACTCTTTCCCCATTGCATGGTCTTGGCACCCTTGTTGAAAATCAATGGTCACAGATGTTTATTTCCAGATTTGCAACGTTATTGCACTGGTCTATATGTCTATTCTTATGCAAGTGCTACATTGTAGATTTGTAGTGAGTTCTGAGATTGGAGTTTGAGCTCTCTAACTTTGCTTTTTTTTTTTCCATATTGTTTTGGCTATTTGGGGCCCTGTGCAATTCCATATGAATCTGAAGATCAGCTTTTCCATTTCGGCAAGAAACTCAATGGTTATTTTTTTTTAATTTTATTATGTTATGTTAATCACCATACATTACATCATTAGTTTTTGATGTAGTGTTCCACGATTCATTGTTTATGTATAACACCCAGTGCTCCATTCAATACGTGCCCTCTCTGAAACAAATAATACATTATATGTTAAAAAAAAAATATAGTAGGAAGGGAAAAAGGAAGGGGGGATCAGAGGGGGAGACGAACCATGAGAGACCATGTACTCTGAGAAATAAACTGAGGGTTCTAGAGGGGAGGGGTTGGGGGAATGGGTTAGCCTGGTGATGGGTATTTAAATGGTTATTCTTGATAAATTTTTTTTAATAAAATGATAACTGTACACCTTCTTAGCATGATTAAAGTCAGTATCATGCTTAAAGTAGAAACACTAGAAACAGCCTTATTAAATTCAGTAACAAAATAAGGATGGCTATTATTGTTGTTATTATATAATATTGTCTTGGATATATTATTCACTACATTTAGAAAAAAAGGAAAGTAAAAAAGGAAGTAATTAAAAATATAAAAATTAGAAAGAAGAGGTAAAACTAACTCCATTTGCAGCTAATATGATTGCATCCATGAAAAACCCAGGAGAATCAATTGAAAAACTATCATATACAACAGAAACACTCAGTTAGTTGGCAGCATACACAATTATTATAGAGAAATCAATAGCTTTT
>NW_027997293.1:0-200 GCF_054177405.1 Leptonychotes weddellii
GGGCGCCTGGGTGGCTCAGTTGGTTAAGCGACTGCCTTCGGCTCAGGTCATGATCCTGGAGTCCCGGGATCGAGTCCCGCATCGGGCTCCCTGCTCGGCAGGGAGTCTGCTTCTCCCTCTGACCCTCCCCCCTCTCATGTGCTCTCTCTCTCTCATTCTCTCTGTCTCAAATAAATAAATAAAATCTTTAAAAAAAAAAA
>NW_027997294.1:0-200 GCF_054177405.1 Leptonychotes weddellii
ATTTTTTTTTTTTAAAGATTTTATTTATTTATTTGACAGAGAGAGACACAGCGAGAGAGGGAACACAAGCAGGGGGAGTGGGAGAGGGAGAAGCAGGCTCCCCTCAGAGCAGGGAGCCCGATGCGGGACTCGATCCCAGGACCCTGGGATCATGACCTGAGCTGAAGGCAGTCGCTTAACCAACTGAGCCACCCAGGCGC
>NW_027997295.1:0-200 GCF_054177405.1 Leptonychotes weddellii
GCGCCTGGGTGGCTCAGTTGGTTAAGCGACTGCCTTCAGCTCAGGTCATGATCCCAGGGTCCTGGGATCGAGTCCCGCATCGGGCTCCCTGCTCTGTGGGGAGCCTGCTTCTCCCTCTCCCACTCCCCCTGCTTGTGTTCCCTCTCTCGCTGTGTCTCTCTCTGTCAAATAAATAAATAAAATCTTTAAAAAAAAAAAAA
>NW_027997296.1:0-200 GCF_054177405.1 Leptonychotes weddellii
GGGCGCCTGGGTGGCTCAGTTGGTTAAGCAACTGCCTTCGGCTCAGGTCATGATCCTGGAGTCCCTGGATCGAGTCCCGCATCGGGCTCCCTGCTCGGCAGGGAGTCTGCTTCTCCCTCTGACCCTCCCCCCTCTCATGTGCTCTCTCTCATTCTCTCTCTCTCAAATAAATAAATAAAATCTTTAAAAAAAAAAAAAAA
>NW_027997297.1:0-200 GCF_054177405.1 Leptonychotes weddellii
ATTGAATGAGGCAATGAGACAGAATTTGGACACTTAGAACATCTAGGAAGCGATCTGTCCAAATGACTTGGTAACACCATCTATGAGTGATCTCATACTTCTTTTCTGCTTCTAGGATTGTTTTCCTTTCTTCCAGATTCCTGTTCCTATGGGAAAGCATCACGATCATAAAAAACTAAGAAAGCGTATTAGCTGAAAAT
>NW_027997298.1:0-200 GCF_054177405.1 Leptonychotes weddellii
GGCATCAGGGAAATCCAAATCAAAACCTCAATGAGATACCACCTCACACCAGTCAGAATGGCTAAAATTAACAAGTCAGGAAATGACAGATGTTGGCGGGGATGCGGAGAAAGGGGAACCCTCCTACACTGTTGGTGGGAATGCAAGCTGGTGCAGCCACTCTGGAAAACAGTATGGAGGTTCCTCAAAAAGTTGAAAAC
>NW_027997299.1:0-200 GCF_054177405.1 Leptonychotes weddellii
ATGGGGCGCCTGGGTGGCTCAGTTGGTTAAGCGACTGCCTTCGGCTCAGGTCATGATCCCAGGGTCCTGGGATCGAGTCCCGCATCGGGCTCCCTGCTCTGCGGGGAGCCTGCTTCTCCCTCTCCCACTCCCCCTGCTTGTGTTCCCTCTCTCGCTGTGTCTCTCTCTGTCAAATAAATAAATAAAATCTTTAAAAAAAA
>NW_027997300.1:0-200 GCF_054177405.1 Leptonychotes weddellii
AGGGGGCCAGGATTCCCGTCCCGGCCTCACACCCCAACACGGTGATAGGAAGAGGAGGAGGGAGGAGCTGAGTGGAGCTGGGGGCTGGCATGGGCCAGGGGCTGTATTTCAGGTGGGAGAGGCTGGGGGAGTCCTGGGAGGTGGGAGGAGCTGGAGGAAGGGGTGAGGCTGTGTGGTGTGCAGGGAAGAGGCACTGGCCC
>NW_027997301.1:0-200 GCF_054177405.1 Leptonychotes weddellii
GCCTGGGTGGCTCAGTTGGTTAAGCGACTGCCTTCGGCTCAGGTCATGATCCTGGAGTCCCGGGATCGAGTCCCGCATCGGGCTCCCTGCTCGGCGGGGAGCCTGCTTCTCCCTCTGACCCTCCCCCCTCTCATGTGCTCTCTGTCTCTCTCATTCTCTCTGTCTCAAATAAATAAATAAAATCTTTAAAAAAAAAAAAA
>NW_027997302.1:0-200 GCF_054177405.1 Leptonychotes weddellii
GGGGGAAATCGGAGGGGTAGACGAACCATGAGAGACGATGGACTCTGAAAAACAAACAGGGTTCTAGAGGGGAGGGGGGTGGGGGGATGGGTTAGCCTGGTGGTGGGTATTGAGGAGGGCACGTTCTGCATGGAGCACTGGGTGTTATGCACAAACAATGAATCATGGAACACTTCATCTAAAACTAATGATGTAATGTA
>NW_027997303.1:0-1014 GCF_054177405.1 Leptonychotes weddellii
AGGGGAAATGAAAATCCAGTAGCACAGGGTATATCTAATCAGGTCGGTGCACAGAGAGGATTCTGCTAGCTGTGTCACTCTGTGCCCGCCCCCCCATTCTCGGTGAGACAGTTTCTGAAGAGGACATGTCCACCCATCCCATGTGGGTCCATTTCCGGATGGTGGTCTCCGCTGGTTCTGGAGGCTTCTGTCTTCCTTCCTCATTGTGTGTAAGCCCTGTGGGGATAGGCATTGTGTTTCAGTGTCTCCCCCCCTCCCGTTCTGCACCCCCCACCTGTGAGTTTCACCAACAGGACACATTCACTGAACATCAGCTGGGCAACAGTTTTGGTGGTGGGTGGGGTGTAAGGGTGTGATGGATAGTAAGGTGTTGTCTTAATGAGAACGTCTTCCCCGGGTCTGTGGGGCGCATTCGAGTCTACACATTGTTTCCATCTCTGTCATGTCACAACGACTCTCACACCTCAGCACGATGTGTAGTGAAGCCTGCACCAACTCCAGTCTGGTGACAGATCTGGCAAGGGCCAGGGATCAGAAAGAGAGGGGGAGGCTCTAAAACATAGCCGAACAGAAAATGTTTGAGACATGGGTCAGGGGCCAGGGGGGAGGATAGGACTTTGCTCAAGCACATGGGCCGGCAGTAGATTCTCAAGCTGGTGCTTGAAGCCGGGACTCTGGGAATGGGAGTTGTTAAGATCAAGAGTGCATGGGTCAGGAGGAATCCGAAGGGATCTGAGCTGCCGCTTAACACAGATGCTGGCCTTCTGGGCCTGCTTTTATGTGGCATGAGGGTCCACAAAGAGTCCGGGGTTCACGATGACAATGTGAGGATATTAGCCACCTTTTACAGATGAGGAAAGCTGGACGTTCCTGGCTGGGAGTGAAAGTAGTAATCAATAGAACCAAAATTAAGTTTTGGCCTCTGACCCCTTAATCCCATGCTACTTCTGGCTCAAGGACTTCATCTTCCCTCCCAGCCACCATGGCCTAGGTTAGAATAAGCTGCTGAGTCTA
>NW_027997304.1:0-200 GCF_054177405.1 Leptonychotes weddellii
CGCCTGGGTGGCTCAGTTGGTTAAGCGACTGCCTTCGGCTCAGGTCATGATCCTGGAGTCCCGGGATCGAGTCCCGCATCAGGCTCCCTGCTCGGCAGGGAGTCTGCTTCTCCCTCTGACCCTCCTCCCTCTCATGCTCTCTGTCTCTCATTCTCTCTGTCTCAAATAAATAAATAAAATCTTTAAAAAAAAAAAAAAAA
>NW_027997305.1:0-200 GCF_054177405.1 Leptonychotes weddellii
ATTTTTTTTTTTTTAAAGATTTTATTTATTTATTTGAGAGAGAGAGAATGAGAGACAGAGAGCATGAGAGGGAGGAGGGTCAGAGGGAGAAGCAGACTCCCTGCCAAGCAGGGAGCCCGATGCGGGACTCGATCCCGGGACTCCAGGATCATGACCTGAGCCGAAGGCAGTCGCTTAACCAACTGAGCCACCCAGGCGCC
>NW_027997306.1:0-200 GCF_054177405.1 Leptonychotes weddellii
ATTTTTTTTTTTTTAAAGATTTTATTTATTTATTTGAGACAGAGAGAATGAGAGACAGAGAGCATGAGAGGGAGGAGGGTCAGAGGGAGAAGCAGACTCCCTGCCAAGCAGGGAGCCCGATGCGGGACTCGATCCCGGGACTCCAGGATCATGACCTGAGCCGAAGGCAGTCGCTTAACCAACTGAGCCACCCAGGCGCC
>NW_027997307.1:0-200 GCF_054177405.1 Leptonychotes weddellii
GAAATGGGTTCTCAGGAGGATATTTTGGACTTTGTGAGAATTGACCCAGCTGGGCTTGAAATCTGTAGTTTCTTGGTTTTGTAGAGTTCTAAACCAATAGGTATCCTTAGGATACAAAGATAACCCTCTTACTTAAATCTAAAAAGTGCTGTTTTCCTAGCCATGATGACAAGTTGAATAAAAACATCTACCATATACTC
>NW_027997308.1:0-200 GCF_054177405.1 Leptonychotes weddellii
GAGGGCGCCTGGGTGGCTCAGTTGGTTAAGCGACTGCTTTCGGCTCAGGTCATGATCCTGGAGTCCCGGGATCGAGTCCCACATCGGGCTCCCTGCTCGGCGGGGAGTCTGCTTCTCCCTCTGACCCTCCTCCCTCTCATGCTCTCTGTATCTCATTCTCTCTGTCTCAAATAAATAAATAAAATCTTTAAAAAAAAAAA
>NW_027997309.1:0-200 GCF_054177405.1 Leptonychotes weddellii
AGATTTTTTTTTTTTAAAGATTTTATTTATTTATTTGACAGAGAGAGACACAGCGAGAGAGGGAACACAAGCAGGGGGAGTGGGAGAGGGAGAAGCAGGCTCCCCGCAGAGCAGGGAGCCCGATGCGGGACTCGATCCCAGGACCCTGGGATCATGACCTGAGCTGAAGGCAGTCGCTTAACCAACTGAGCCACCCAGGC
>NW_027997310.1:0-200 GCF_054177405.1 Leptonychotes weddellii
TATAGGGCGCCTGGGTGGCTCAGTTGGTTAAGCGACTGCCTTCGGCTCAGGTCATGATCCTGGAGTCCCTGGATCGAGTCCCGCATCGGGCTCCCTGCTCGGCAGGGAGTCTGCTTCTCCCTCTGACCCTCCCCCCTCTCATGTGCTTGCTCTCTCTCATTCTCTCTCTCTCAAATAAATAAATAAAATCTTTAAAAAAA
>NW_027997311.1:0-200 GCF_054177405.1 Leptonychotes weddellii
AGACTTCACTGTACTTTTCACCCAGTAGGTTCACAATGCAGGCTCAATGATTTGAACTAAAGGATGAATAGAAAAGTGCATAAATATATCTTGCATTATTTGTCTCAGAGGTACAGATCTGAGATTCAACAGTCCTGCACAATTCACAGCGCTTAACAGAGCACGTACCCTCCCCAGTGTCTATCACCCAGTCACCCCCT
>NW_027997312.1:0-200 GCF_054177405.1 Leptonychotes weddellii
CGCCTGGGTGGCTCAGTTGGTTAAGCGACTGCCTTCGGCTCAGGTCATGATCCTGGAGTCCCTGGATCGAGTCCCGCATCGGGCTCCCTGCTCGGCAGGGAGTCTGCTTCTCCCTCTGACCCTCCCCCCTCTCATGCTCTCTCTCTCTATCTCATTCTCTCTCTCAGATAAATAAATAAAATCTTTAAAAAAAAAAAAAA
>NW_027997313.1:0-200 GCF_054177405.1 Leptonychotes weddellii
GGGCGCCTGGGTGGCTCAGTCGTTAAGCGTCTGCCTTCGGCTCAGGTCATGATCCCAGGGTCCTGGGATCGAGTCCCACATCGGGCTCCCTGCTCTGCGGGAAGCCTGCTTCTCCCTCTCCCACTCCCCCTGCTTGTGTTCCTGCTCTCGCTATGTCTCTCTCTGTCAAATAAATAAATAAAATCTTTAAAAAAAAAAAA
>NW_027997314.1:0-1014 GCF_054177405.1 Leptonychotes weddellii
TTCACTTCCACTGTTTTATTAGGAATAGAATCTTTCACTTCAACGGGAGGCTGAATGGGTATTAAAACAATATGATTAAGACATGATGGACCTTTCATACAATCGGTAGTTAAAAATTCAAAATAAAAATATAAAAGTTTTACCTTCACGTAAGGGTAACTTTTAGGAGAATCTGGAAAGTAAAATGGATATAATGTTAATTATATGTTAAAACATGAAAGGCAACTAAACATTCATGCAGTTAGTACTAAGCTGAATCCTCATGCTTGGCTCTGAAAATGATTACATTAGGTTTTGGTGTTCTGTTTCTGGAGATAGGAAGGTGGGTTCGGACAGCGACAAGAGAGAAATATGAACCCAGTATAAATATTGAAAAAAAATGCGAATATACGTATTCAATGTCATACTTACTGATAATAACAATTGTAGCATTTGGGGAATGAACCCTATAATCTCTTTGGTTTCTAAAATTAGTTTGATTTGGTAGATCATGTTAGTCTTTAAAAGGTTTTTTTGAAACAGCTATCATATCAAATAATTGGCTATCTTAAAAAAAAAAAACCAGCCAAAGCTTCCATATTCAAATTAATCTCATTGGAATAATGAATACCAATACAAGAGAGATCTTTGATGTCCCATAGATCTGAGGAGGATGAACCAGTGGCTGTTTTAGCCCAAGTTTAACACTCCATCTGCTTTCAGTATTCTTTGCAGAGCAGCTATAATTTAATCTGTTTTAGTGCAGATACACTCAAGCCATCTAAAGTGAATTCTCTCGAGTTTCCTCATCAACTCCAAAATTTCCTAGCTAACACGCCTTTCTTTCTTCCCTCCTTCCCTTCACTATCCACCTTCTTCAAAAGTAATTTCTGGGGGCGCCCGGGTGGCACAGTCGGTTGGGTGTCTGGCTCGAGATTTCAGCTCAGGTCATGATCCCATAATAAATAAATAAATAAATAAATAAGCAATCACCGTGTGTTCTAAAGACATGTGATTTCAAAAAACTTTTAATGA
>NW_027997315.1:0-200 GCF_054177405.1 Leptonychotes weddellii
CAGGGCGCCTGGGTGGCTCAGTTGGTTAAGCGACTGCCTTCGGCTCAGGTCATGATCCTGGAGTCCCGGGATCGAGTCCCGCATCGGGCTCCCTGCTTGGCAGGGAGCCTGCTTCTCCCTCTGACCCTTCCCCCTGTCATGTGCTCTCTGTCTCTCTCATTCTCTCTGTCTCAAATAAATAAATAAAATCTTTAAAAAAA
>NW_027997316.1:0-200 GCF_054177405.1 Leptonychotes weddellii
TGAAGGCAGCCGCTTAACCAACTGAGCCACCCAGGCGCCCTCTAAATAAAAGATTAACAAGTGAAATCTACAGTGTTTCAAAAGAATAACAGGATGATCAAGTCAGTTTCAATCCAGGAATGAACGTGTATATACTATGTGAAAACGTAGCAACATAATTCATTACATCCACAAGAAGGAGAATCATACAAGCACACCAA
>NW_027997317.1:0-200 GCF_054177405.1 Leptonychotes weddellii
CGAAGGCAGCCGCTTAACCAACTGAGCCACCCAGGCGCCCTCTAAATAAAAGATTAACAAGTGAAATCTACAGTGTTTCAAAAGAATAACAGGATGATCAAGTCAGTTTCAATCCAGGAATGAACGTGTATATACTATGTGAAAACGTAGCAACATAATTCATTACATCCACAAGAAGGAGAATCATACAAGCACACCAG
>NW_027997318.1:0-200 GCF_054177405.1 Leptonychotes weddellii
AAAAATAAAAAAGTTTTATCCTTCATTCTTTGTTCCTGCAATCTCTCTTTCTTTGTGATTTTTTTTCTGAGAAAACTTGAGGCTCACTGGTATCTTTTTTTAATTATTTTTCAGTTTCCAAACTGGGGGCTCCTGGAGGAACAATATTATCTTTTTCGTAAACCAAGAGCCTGGCACCTAGCAGATGCTCAAAATATGTT
>NW_027997319.1:0-200 GCF_054177405.1 Leptonychotes weddellii
TCCTGACTCTTCATAAGCAGATGTCATGTGTAAAATACCCATGTCTAATGTTGATGAAAATAAAAGTATGGATTTCATACCCACTTTGTTTGTTTGGCTCCCTATTTTCCAAGAACTGACCCTTCTTTCCACTTGCCCTGCCCCTCTTCTTTCTCATCCTCAGTCTCTATCCATGCCAGCATTCGATCACAGTGGCAACA
>NW_027997320.1:0-200 GCF_054177405.1 Leptonychotes weddellii
CCCTGACTCTTCATAAGCAGATGTCATGTGTAAAATACCCATGTCTAATGTTGATGAAAATAAAAGTATGGATTTCATACCCACTTTGTTTGTTTGGCTCCCTATTTTCCAAGAACTGACCCTTCTTTCCACTTGCCCTGCCCCTCTTCTTTCTCATCCTCAGTCTCTATCCATGCCAGCATTCGATCACAGTGGCAACG
>NW_027997321.1:0-200 GCF_054177405.1 Leptonychotes weddellii
GCGCCTGGGTGGCTCAGTTGGTTAAGCGACTGCCTTCGGCTCAGGTCATGATCCTGGAGTCCCGGGATCGAGTCCCGCATCGGGCTCCCTGCTCGGCAGGGAGTCTGCTTCTCCCTCTCCCGCTCCCCCCTCTTGTGCTCTTTCTCTCTCTCACTCTCTCTCTCAAATAAATAAATAAAATCTTTAAAAAAAAAAAAAAA
>NW_027997322.1:0-200 GCF_054177405.1 Leptonychotes weddellii
AGGGGGGGCGGAGCAAGATGGCGGAGGAGTAGGAGACCTGGATTTCGTCTCCTCTCAGGAATTCAGCTGGATAGGGATCAAACCATTCTGAACACCTACAAACTCAACAGGAGATCGAAGAAAAGAAGAGCAACAACTCTCTCATCAGAAAAGCGACCACTTTCTGGAAGGTAGGACGTGCGGAGAAGTGAATCCGAGGC
>NW_027997323.1:0-200 GCF_054177405.1 Leptonychotes weddellii
CGATGGACTCTGAAAAACAAACTGAGGGTTCTAGAGGGGAGGGGGGTGGGAGGATGGGTTAGCCTGGTGGTGGGTATTGAGGAGGGCACATTCTGCATGGAGCACTGGGTGTTATGCACAAACAATGAATCATGGAACACTTCATCTAAAACTAATGATGTAATGTATGGGGATTAACATAAGAATAAAAAAAAAATTAC
>NW_027997324.1:0-200 GCF_054177405.1 Leptonychotes weddellii
CTCTGAAAAACAAACTGAGGGTTCTAGAGGGGAGGGGGGTGGGAGGATGGGTTGGCCTGGTGGTGGGTATTGAGGAGGGCACGTTCTGCATGGAGCACTGGGTGTTGTGCACGAACAATGAATCATGGAACACTTCATCTAGAACTAATGATGTAATGTATGGGGATTAACATAAGAATAAAAAAAATAAATAAATAAAA
>NW_027997325.1:0-12146 GCF_054177405.1 Leptonychotes weddellii
CTCCTGGGATCGAGCCCTGCGTCGAGCTCCCTGCTCAGCTTCTCCCTCTCCCACTCCCACTCCCCCTGCTTGGGTGCACTCTTTCTCTCTCTCTCAAATAAATAAATAAAATCTTAAAAAAAATACCAAGTCCACTGTTGATAGTTTCTGAATATATGATTTAGTTTGCCCAAATCAGCAGAGTTTAACTTCTCTTTCATTTTAAATAAACTTGGCAGATTTTTCATATCTTTTTAATAAGCTTAGTAATTTTGCAGAAAATACTGGGCTATCAAAAATGCAAAAGGTTTCCATTTGAGTTGAATTAATTGTGTAAAGATTCAGATTGTAGTGAGTGGGGCAAAAAACATCTAGAAATATTAATTTCTCTAATCTTAGTACATCTCAGTGTCTTAAATTTTAGATTCTATAGCTGAAATCTCAGTCGTTGTTTACTTTCACTAACAAAAAGGCTTCTGTTAATATTTGTTAGAGAAGTTAAGAAGGAAAATTCCTTCAAACTCTTCCCTGGATGTTCATTGCAACAATTTTTTAAAGTATAAAAATGGCAGATTACATTTTTCTTTCCTATGGTTATTGCTTTCTCTGACTCTGTATCACTCTCATTTCATTTTTATACTTTACTCAGATGACCACTGCATTTTTATTTAACAATTATTGGCATTAGTAAACTGATCTGCAACAAGGGATTATTTCTAGTTGAGAAGACCTGAGAGCTATTATAATCTAGTAAATAGGTCACCTTAGTGATAAAAGAATTTAGGTTTTAAAATGGCAAGGAATTAGACTAGAGATGAGTAAGCAGCCACACGTATAACAAAAACTATTCAAAAAGTTGACTTTTCTATATTAGCAGTACATATTAACATTGTGAATTTGGGGTAGGCATGATTAAGGTCTCCAAGGAAGAACTAGTGCTTAAGCAGTAATTATTAGAAAACAGAATTCTTTGATATCATAAACAAGGAGATTTGTTTTGATTCCAGATACTTGAAAGAACCTCAGAATTATGTATCATTTTAGAAAACTTGTGGGGTTTTTTTCCAGTTTGCTAAAGATGGGCAAATAAATACATTTTGAAAGTAATAATGCATCACTGTTCATGTTCAGCCTATTTCACCAAATGTACTAAAAAAGCCTAGCAAGTAGTAATTCATTTTAACTCACATGGTCTCTATGTCATTTGTAGCTAGAAGATGCTATGATGGTTTCAGTGTTGCACTCCTGACTCCTTGATTTAAATCATAAATATTACCCTCTTCATGTTATAGCTATAGAATCCGGATCAAGCAAGGTCACACTCGGTGGAGATTCAGAACAAGGATGGCAAAAAGTTTCATCTCACCATCCGTGATGGTAGTGGCTGGTCAGGTGCCATGGTGAGAACGATTCTGAGGCCATATCTGGCTCAACAAGATAGAATATGGTGATTAATATTGATGTCTTCGATAAGCATGGGAAGGGAAGAGATTTGCCCTTCTTGTTTCAATCCTTGAGTTATCTGAATCTCTGTTCTATATGGAAAATAAGAGTAAGTTGGTCCAGATTTTCAGTGGGCAGTACTTTACAGATAGTTTTCAAATTAGTCAAGAAGTATTTATCGAATGTGAGGACAACAGAATTCTTTCCACTTTTCTAGCTGCGCATAATGGCTTTTCTTCTTTTCCTCACTGCTCCACAAATGATTCTTCTAAAGATTAACTATAGGTGAGAAAGGATAATTTTCCAGCTATGAGGGAGTGCTATTCAATCACTAGTATGCAAGTGTCTGAAAGTCTGTTGATAGGCCCAATAAAAAATGTATTGGATAACTACTTTGTGTCTTCTCTCATTTTGTTTCCTGAATTATGAGACAGAGAAATCAACAGAAATTGATACTCAAATAAGAATTTTGTTTGCCTGTTTTGCAAAGAGTCATTAAAAATACACAGTGAAAAGAAGGAAATGGGACATAATGGAAAACGTGGAAGTTAAAATTTATTGCTGGAAAAATGTGGTTTTAGAAACTTCTGAGGGCTGGAATTATTTTTAACCCTAGGTGTTTTAGTGTAGGGCCTATACTTCCTTATTTTAGTATAAATGCCCTTAATAAGCTTTTATTGAATAAATAATGTGTGCCAGCCACTAGGAATGATAGAACATTCACAAGTTTGGGGTGTCTGCTGAGCCTATTTTAAATTTTATTGTAGTGCTGGAGATATGAATATAAAGGCAGTTGGGGATTAAGCAAACAGCAATCAAAGACAATTTTAGAATATTCCAATGAAAGCCTTTTATTCATTGGTCAAATTACTTTTTCTTTCTTCTGCAAGAATTACAGTTTCCTACTGATAATAATAATGTTCCTGAAGAAATTTATTTTTATTTATCTTTTTTTCTATTGTGGTATAATTATTACACAAGCAAATGCACATATCTTAATTGTTCAGCTTGATTACTTTGACAATTGGGTTCACCATTGTAACCACCTTTGAAAACAAGGTAAGGAACATTTCCTTCACTCATGGAAAGTTTCCACGGGCCTTTTTTCAGTCAATTCTATCTCCCATCCTCCTTT
Source organism: Leptonychotes weddellii (assembly GCF_054177405.1). Lineage (NCBI taxonomy): Eukaryota > Metazoa > Chordata > Mammalia > Carnivora > Phocidae > Leptonychotes > Leptonychotes weddellii. The sequence goes on from NW_027997325.1 coordinate 2,558, forward strand.
CTCTGACAAGTCATCTTCTGATTTCATTACCTGTCGTTAGTTTTGCCTCCTGGCTTTCCTTATAAATGGAGACATTCAACGTGTACTACTTTTTGTCTGGATTCTTTTGCCCAATATAATGATTTTAAGATTCATCCATGTTTTTACATGTATCAGCAATATATTATTATTATTATTATCATCATCATCATTATTTTTTGCTGAGTGGTATTCGATTCTATGAATATACCAGTGTTTGTTTATTCATTCTGTTGATTTGTTTCTAGTTTTTGGCTCTTATAAACAAGGTGCCTATGATAATTCTTATAGAAATATCTTGGTGGTCAGATACTTTCATTTCTTCTAACTAGTATTTAGGAGTAAAATATCTGGATCCTGGGTATATAAATTATAAAAGGTCCAAAAAAGTTCCCCATAGTAATGGTATCATCTTACATACCCATATTAAAAAATAACAGTCATTATCTCTTCTAGTAGTTTGTTCCATTCTTTCTTTCATCTTTTTTTGGCAGTACAATTTATATGTTATACTGTTTGATATTATTCCTCATATATCAGATACTCTGTTCTTTTTAATTCCTATTTGTACTTTTTTTCCCTCTTTGTGTCTGTTAGGAAACGTTTTTGATCTGCCTTTAGTTTACTAATACTGCCCTCTGCTTTGTCCAGTCTGCTGTTAAATCCATCTTTTATTTTTTAATTGATGTACAGTTGACACACAATGTTACATTAATTTCAAGTGTACAACACAATGATTCCACAATTCTTTAATTATGCTATGCTCACCACAAATGTAGCTACCATCTATCGTCATCAACACTACTGTAATACCATTGACTATATTCCCAATGCTGTATGCTTAATCCCTGATTTATTCATTACATAACCAGAAGCCTATTAAGTCCATCTTGTATCATACTTTTCACATGTAACAATTTATTTTGATCTTTTTTTATAATGATAATTTTATAATTCACGTCTTTGCTAACACTTGCCAATTCTTCATGCCTGTTATCCACCATTTTCACTATATTGTTTAACTTTTTAAAAATCATGGTTATATTAAACTCTCTGATAATCCCAATGTCTGAGCTATCTCTAGTCTACTTATAGTGGCTATTTCCTCTCTTGTCCATTGTTCATATACTTTGCCTTTTGTTTGCCTTGTAATCTTTCATTGTTTGCCAGACATTTTGTATAATAGAGTAGAAGAAACTGATGTTAAGTTATATTTGCTTCTAGAAAGGGCATACTTTTTAGTCAGGTTACTAGAGCAGGGACTGAGTCAATATGATCTAGTTGAGCTGGGTTTGTACTTTCTTTCAACATCAGTTTAATTTTGTTTCTCATTGTCTTCAAAAGTTTTGAGGATGGAATCAGGACATTCCTTGGGGATTTGGGGGGCCAAAACACTGCCCAGACTCCAGACATCTACCTATGCTTCAAAGCGGGAGCCACCAGCTCTTGAAACTGTGGGATATTTCCATAGTTTACAACCTGGTTCCAGATTGTCAGATCCCTAGAGACTTATCTTTTCTTTCCAATCTTGCCCAATGATTTCTGAATCGATGGGTGATCTGTTCAGAGATCCGTTACTCCTGTTATTCCTCTCCCAGCCTTTGGAGCACTGTGATCCTGTACCATGAAGATTCAGAATGCCTTGAAAAGGTTTCTCTTTATCTTTGGTAATTGAAAGCTGAACTGTAATTGTCGTGTGTGAGTGAATGTGTATGTGTTTCTCTCAGCTCTCTGACCTCTCCAACCTTTTTTATTTATTTATTTTTTTTGAAGATTTTATTTATTTGACAGAGAGAGAGAGCACAAGCAGGGGGAGCTGCAGACAGAGGGAGAAGCAGGCTCCCCACCGAGCAGGGAGCCCGATACGGGGCTCGATCCCAGGACCCTGGAAATCATGACCTGAGCTGAAGGCAATTGCTTAACCAACTGAGCCACCCAGGCGCCCCTCCAACTTTTTTTCAGATGATAAATTTGTCTCTGCTTCCTTCCCCAATTACCATCCCATGAGGGAGATGGGCATTTGGAAAAGGCCCTGAACATTCCAAGGGAGCTATCTCTTAGCTCTCATTCTTTGACACCACCCTCCCCTGCTTTTAGGTTATTATTCCTTACACTTGGTGAATACTAATGAGCAAGAACTGGAAGGTGGGTCTAGAGTTGGTCTGTGGATGGGGTTCCTCCAAGTTCTTTCTAATCTGCCATGCCAGCCTACATGTTACTGTTAACAATTCTTTAAATCTGTATCTAATTTCTATCTACCCCCCACCCCCATCTCACTTTCATGGCATTTTCTTTCTCAGCAGCCATAGGTCTCTTCTCTTCTATGAAAGACTTGGCACTTTCTGGATATGAGTTTAAGTTTCATTGTGTCCCCAACTCTTCAATGAGTTTTAAGAACTATGATTTAGCTTATCTGGCTTTCTGTTGTTATTGATTGGGTGGGAGTAAGAATCTCATAGCTTTCTTATCTGATTAGAAAAGAAACCCCATTTATTGTATTACTACTATTTTTAATTTGAAATGCCCTCAGTATGCATGGGAATCTCTGGTATAGGGGCAAATGATGCATAATACAGAGGACTCAAACAATTACAACTCCCTGTTTCCACTAAAAAAAAATGCTTATAGAAAATTAGATGTTTTTATTCTCCTCTGAGTTTAGCAAACTGGATTTTGTAGTAGTTAAAACATGAGGGAATTCTGGAGTAGGGCATCTCAATGACTCATGCTTTCCTTCTGGTTTCTTGAAATTCAAATTTGGAAACATTTAGCAGAAATATTTTGGTGCTCTGAACTGGAGATGGTGTATATAGGTCCCTAATTGTCAATGACTCATTTCACAAAAGATTTTTTTCCCTGCATTCTATTTCCCACTTCTTGAACTTCCAAGGAATATTTTTGATAATTAAGGAGGACCTGTAATTTCATATACTGTTCTTGTTTTACTTTAAACATTAAGACATCTTTCATAGTTACGGCTGCATTTTTTTCAGATATTGCATAATGTAATTATCCTATTACTCTTTTTAATTCCAAACTCCATATATTTACTTATTTTCGTCTTTCCTTATAAATCAGTGCCCTTATCTGTTTAATTACTTTCACTGTTTCTTGAATACAATTCAGATTGTTTATATAAAATTTCTGGTGGACTTATCCAAGCATACCCAAACATATTCACTGTGTGTGTGTGTGTGTGTGTATTATGTGTATGTACTATATATATGTATACATAATATATACATATGTACTAATACACATGCACACCTTTTAACAGAACTTCTGTATCATCATAAAGCTTTTCATGTTATATTAATATGATCTAGATTCTGAAATTCTGTAACTTGTTTCTTTCATTCAATATTCATTTATTCTTATATATATTGATAGCCCATTTTGTGTGTGTGTGTGTTATGGGAATTGTCATATTTATAACTTCATTGATCATCACAGTAATTTGATCAGGAATCTTGCCCTGATTGAATTCTTCCTGGACAAGGATTAAGTAGCAATTTGACACACATTTGTTTTCCTTTTGTGACTATAAATCTTCCATTCTTGGAATGGAGAATGGGTATCTTCTTTAAATTTATTTTTTTAGTACTTGTTTGCAAAATCTTCAGAGTAGTTCCTATTCCTAAAATCTCTTTTATTGGTTTTGTATTTTTGAGTTTTCTTGGTATAATGGAAAACAAAATTGCATAGAAACAGTGATGAACAACTTTATTTCTTTTTTTATACTTTAAGTGTATTTTAGTCTGATTGTCCAGTGTTAGACGGGACCCAATGGGCTCTCTACACAGCTGATTTACTCTTCTGGGTTAGCTAAGTACAGATAAGGTTTGAAATATTACATACCATTGCCAAACAAATTGGACAAAAGTAAACCATATATAGAAGCCCTGATTTAATTAAATTTGAAACAACACAGAGGGACTTTTTCAAGCTTTTGGAATTGGCTGCTTCTTCAACAGATGCTTCTCTGACATTGAAAATAACCTATGAACCCTGAACCCTTGACCTGGACAAAAGGTCCCCTTCTCTTGTCTGGCAAGTTTAGATAGTTCTTCATAGCACAAACATACATAAAAATACAAAACACAGACAAAAATAGGGGTGCCTGGGTGGCTCAGTCAGTTAAGAGTCTGCCTTTGGCTCAGGTCATGATCCCAGGGTCCTGGGATGGAGCCCCCAGCGTCGGGCTCCCTGCTCAGCGGGGAGTCTGCTTCTCCCCCTGCCCCTCCCCCTGCTCATGCTCTCTCTCTCTTAAATAAATAAATAAATAAAATCTTAAAAAAAAAAAAACCCACAGGCAAAAACAAAACAAACACCTCTGTTACCTGAGATCTGGCACTGAGCTCTGTACAACATGGCCTAATGTCCTAAACATCTATTCTTGTGGCCAATTCTGTTTAGGCTCCAGGGAAAAGCTTCTCCATGTCTTTAGTCTCATGTCTTAGATATCATAAGAGACAGCCTCCAAATATGGTGAAGATTTAAGGATTACACCTTGAACATCAGGAAATGACACTGCTTTATAGTACAGGGAGGATTTGAGAGGCAGAAGTGCTTTATTGGCAGAAAAGACACGTTAATTAACTTGTCAAATGTTTTCTCCCAGATATCTTCACTGCAATAGATTTTGCAATATAATGAAGGATTGTTTCTCAGTAGTGATGAGAGTTCCTCATTTTACTTATTTTCCTATTTTAATTCATGGTTTTGGATGTGCTAATGAAACAGTGCAAAATTTACAACGGTTGCACATGATGACAGGAATTTTTACAATAAGAAACCATTTGTATTTACTCTGAAACTTGCACATATATAGATGTAGAGGTAATTAAGGTGAATTGTGACACCAGATTTTTACATTTGCAGTAAGAAGACATTGAATGCAAGAATTGAGTATAGTTGTGGTTTTATGAAAAAGTAATGACTTAATTAGATTTTCAAAAAATTAGATACCAGACTTAAGCAATGAATTTACATTTTAATATTCATTAATTTTAATATATATTTTATAATTGTAATAGTTGACAGAGTATTTTATAAGAAAAAACTTTTTTAGAAGACATAAAAATAATTTTGAATTAAAAATTTGACAGCATTTGGGACAGCTGGATGGTTCAGTTGGTGAGCAACCGACTCGTGATTTCAGTTCAGGTCATGATCTCAGGGTCATGGGATCAAGCCCCACTTCAGTCTCCACATTCTTCGGGGAGTCTGCTTGGGATTCTTTCTCTCTCCCTTTTCCTCTACCTCCTTTTTCCTTCCCCCTCTCATGCGCATGCTCTCTCTCTCTCTCTCAAATAAATAAATCTTTAAAAAATTTGGCAGCAATTGATGAAGTATATATAAATTTTGTATACTTTTGAAAATGACATTACTTTTATTTATTTAAATTATTCCCATCAGTAGAACAAAATTGTCAAATCATGATCAGAATGATAAAAAATGGTGTTTCTGCTGGTGAAATAAAGAAAAATAAAATTTATGTAATACATCTTACTTATGTTTTATGTATATCTGTATTTTATTACATATCCAAGCATTATTAGCTAACCAAGGAACACCCAGGGATATGTGGTAATACTTAAATGTAGTCATCTTTTGATATTTTTAGAAGTTTCAACCATATAAAAACTATAACTGTGCACATATTTTTCAGATTTTATTATTATAAAAAGGTGTATTTGTCAAGGTAGAAGGGTAAACATAATATATCTAATAATTTATCAATTTGATATATAGTTTAAAAATTATTACTGTTTAAATAGTATAAAAATTTTAATATTTAAATATGGTATGTGAGTCTATTTGTTCTCTGGTCCTGCTAATGTTGGGGGTAGAACTGCCCTTAATTCCAAAAAAACTAAATGTGGACCAGCGATTATATGTTAAAAGTTATTAATTTTTTAGGTATGATAATAGTATGCAATTAGATGTCTATGTTCTGCAGATATACTTACAGAATTGTTTAACATAATGACATAATGTCAGAAGTTGCTTTAAAATATGACCAATTAAAAAAATAAAATAAAACATGACCAATTAAATCACTATAATTTTCCTTGCTTATATTATCTTCACCGAACTTTGTTTGAAAAGAGAAGGAGTAGGCATATGTTCCATTTGTAAATTAAAGTTTGGCAAAAAAAAAAAAGTCTATTATCTTATTTGATCAAGAATTTTATTTTCATATTTACCTCAGAATATATTTTGGAAGTCTTTAAAAAGTCCTGGAGGCACTAGAGTACAGGGTTTAAAACCATGTGTTTTAAAATGAGTTTGACTTGAATTTCAATTCTACAGTTTTTTTTTTATTATCATGTTATGTTAATCACCATACATTGCATCATTCAATTCTACATTTTTACTAGCTTTTTGACTGTGGGTAGGTTGTTTATCCATCCTAATCTCTATTTTCTCATTTTAGAAATGACAGTAATACTACTAACACTGATCTCATAGCATCATACAGAGGATTAAACAAAATAACGTATTTTGCCTCACACAACGCTGGACACAGAACAAGCAGTCAATAAGACGCTAACAACTTAATAGCATCAGCAGGCATTAGTTTTGGATTATGAAACTATTTAGATACCAAAGTGGTTGTTCCTCTTAGTTTATGGAAGTAGATTATTGGCTATGTTTATAAAGCATTTATTTATTTTTCCAGGCACTCAGTTAATTGTAGCTTTAGTTAGAGGTGTGTCTTTTTTTTCTTTCTAACCTAAGTTCCTGAAAGGAAAGTGAGCATCTCTGGTTTGGAGATGGTGAAGCTCAAAAATGCGGAGATTCTCAAATTGGACGCCTGTAGCTGAGAAGACATCATTGTCTTCTTGAACTGGGGTGGTTGGTAGTAGGAGAAGAGGGATGAGGTTGGATGGGAAAAAAAAGAAAATTGGAAGAGAGAGTAAGAGAAGGATCTAAAGAACTAAAGGAAGAAATACTAATGCTTGGCTCTTAAAAATGGCAGACTGTAGGAGAAATGTTCAGATGTTTAAAATAATTAAAGTCATCAAACTACATAAGCCATTTTTAGTATTAGAGATAGGAATATGTATGTACATATATATATAGAGAGAGAGACTGTAGAGCCAGAACCAGAGATGTGTGTGTGTATATATATGCACACACACACAAATACATGTATATATTTATATTCAACAAGCCAATTAATCAACATACTAATTGATAAGTCAGTAGCTTTTGTGGTTTTTCTGTAGTACAACATAATATTAGCTGAACAAAAAATGCTCAAAATATTCTTAGAAAAATTACACTGGGTTAAGCTGCTCATTTTCAATGTCCACTGAGACTCCTGGACTTTCTTCATAAAACACTATGCTTCTCAGCTAGTATCAGAGGCTCCAGAGCTCTGGGATGACCAGAATAAGTCAGAATAGTCTGCAATTTTAATATTGCGTGAGCTGTACCATTCTTTCAACCTCACATCCCAGTACATAGAAGACACTTGCATCATACCCGTTTCTCCTTCGTAATTACTCAAGAAAACCGTAACCTATTAATCTCATGCTGACAGTCTTTTCCAGTCTCAAGTTCTGTACATCATCGGAGAAGCCAGAAATGCTACAAGGCAAGAAAGCAAGGCAGTATGTGTTACTGCACAGACCAAAAGCCTGTGAGAGAGGGTGAAATCTGTTGCAAGGTTCTGTTGGATAGTCTCTGCGGGTGCGGGTACTAGAGATAAGGTTAAAATCTTGTTTAAAGCTAACCCACAGCAGGTCTGCAAGTTAACAAGTAGGAAAGGATAAGTCTTAAGTAAGGAATAAGTAGCTTTTCCCTCTGGGAACAGGCACTGCAAAGAGGCAATTTCCACCCAATTTATAAGGAGAAATACATCAGGGGAGCTAAAGAATTACTCCTGAGACCCATTACATTTGAGCATGATGGCACGTGTTCTGGTGATCTATAGCTTATGTGCTATGCATGTATTTTTGCTTTGGATGATCATTGGCTATGTGTGCTGCAAATGCAAGTTCATGTCCATCCTGGAGGAGAAGGTGGAGGAAATCTTTGGCAAATGTTCTCTCATTAAAATGTAAATTTATTATTAAAAAATGTAAATTTATTAAATTAAATGTTCCTTTATTATAAGTCAGTTAGGCACAGAACAGAGGAAATCAATGACAGTTTTGTGAATGGAAGTTTGTAACTCAGAGTTAAAAGTGGAAAGAAAACAGTAAGAGCAACAAAATGCACAAACAGAAAACCTGTCCACGATGGGAATTTTATCCCAGTTAAGAGGATTTTCTTATTTCAGTGTGTGGGACCGCTTGAAGAAACTGTGTCCTGTTTTCACTGATACACAGGAGAATCACTGGCTCTACCAACCGGGAAGAATCTTGTTCAGAACCTGAGAGGAAAAGACTTAATATGACAAACCTCCTGGGATGGGTTAGGAAGCAGCTGTGGGTGGGCTTGACAAGACTGTGAAGGAGGATTTTCATTTCATGTCTAACACGGGAAAAATAAGAATGAAGTGGGACACAGTTACTCCCTCTTTGCATCTGTTCTTGTAACTGTCCTCAGCAGGCACACAAAAGTCTAATCAGATACCATCAAAATTCTAGCTCACTTTCTCCAGTTTTGCCTTCCTTTCATAAACCTGAAATTTTCTCATTCATCAAGACTGTGTTGCATCAATGCTTGATTCAGCGGTTCCTCCCACACTCAAAGATTTTGATGTCCGCCATTTGACTTTTATTCTCTTTGGATTAGGCCACCATTTTTCAGACAGTAGACTGTGTACCCACATAAAGGGTTGCATCTAGTAACGTTTCTTTTCTCCAGCTGCCAGCTTGGGCACAAGGTCCTGAAATTCTGGGCAGAGCCCTATTCCCTGGGACACAGCTGACTGGATCCATAATTCCACTCAGCTTGCTGGCATCTGACTTCAAGGTGATAGAAGTTAAAACAGAAACTTGTTGTAAAAAAGCAAGTGCTATTATAGAGGTACAAACTAAAAGTTGTGGGAACCCAGTGGATGGAGAAGACAACTAGGTTTATTTTTATTAGGGTCTCTGAAAAATATCTCACTACCTCCAGTGGGCAAGATGGGGGAAAAGGTGGGTGAAAGAAAGTGAGGTACCTTTTTTTTTTTATCTAGTTGGACAGCTATCCCCAAAGTAAGTAATCATGTTGATTAATGAAGTGAATGATGGAGTGAAATCCTGAATCACAGCACTTAATAACAAGCAGAATGGAACAAACAAGTGGTGACACTGACAAGGACTAATACTTAGGAAAACAGCAGTGACAGTTACCACTCACCCATCGCTGAGCTGTACTGGAGCTTTGCATATAGGATATCAGTGAATTCTCTCAAGAACCTGTGAGCTAGGGCGCCTGGGTGGCTCAGTTGGTTAAGCGACTGCCTTCGGCTCAGGTCATGATCCTGGAGTCCCGGGATCGAGTCCCGCATCGGGCTCCCTGCTCGGCAGGGAGTCTGCTTCTCCCTCTGACCCTCCTCCCTCTCATGCTCTCTGTCTCTCATTGTCTCTCTCGCAAATAAATAAAATCTTAAAAAAAAAAAAAAAAA
>NW_027997326.1:0-1014 GCF_054177405.1 Leptonychotes weddellii
AGATGCATGTGTGTGTACATGATACTTACACATCAGTAAGAAAAAGAACGCCCAACAGAAAAACAGGCAAAGACTAGAATAGGCAATGAATAGGCAATTCACAGAAAAGAGAGACCCGAGTAGCCAACAAACACGAACAGATGATCAAGCTGCCTAACAGGACGCGCAGACTGGAAAGCGAAATCATCCCACACACATCTGCCTGGCAGACGCGTTAACAGACACAGGATCAAAAGTCAGTTGAGACTGGAGAAAACGGGAACGCTCACACTCTGTTGGTGGGAACAGAAGTTGGTACAGCCACCTTGGCAATGTCGAATCAAGTCTAAAATGCACATGCTCATCATTGTAATCACAGTAGCTAACCCGCAGGGAGTGTCTCTGAAGTACTGTTCTAAGCACTCTATCTACATCTACTAACTCATTTAACCTCTACAACCCATGAGGTAGAACTTCTGCCCTATTTTACAGATGATGAAACTAAGGCAGAGAGGTTAAAGAGCATTCCCCAAATTACCCAATAAATAACTGAGAGTCTACATGTGAATTCCACTAGTACATAAATTCTTGTTCGGGGATTGCTAGGTAATAGAAAATACATATACTGGTCCCCAACCCCGGTTCCTGGCACAGAGCTCCTAAAACCCTTATAATTTCCTAAATGGTAAGAACACTAGGAGCATCTTTTGTTCTAGTGAGGTGGCTCTGGGTGGGCTCCTGGATGGGGCTGGTCACCAGAAAGACCAAGCCTCCATCCGAAGCTTGGAATTTTCTGCCCTGCTCCCCATTCTCCAGAGAGGGGAGGGGGACTGGAAATGGAGTTAGTAACTGATCGTGCTTATGTGAAGAAGCCTCCATAAAATTCTAATAGTAGGGGTTTAGAGAGCTTCCAGGTTGGCAGACACACCCACACCAGAAGGGTGTGCACCCCAGCTCCCGTGCTCAGGACCCTCCCAGACCTTGCCAATGTATCTTGTTCATCTGGCTGTTCATCTGTGTCCTTTTTTTTTTTTT
>NW_027997327.1:0-200 GCF_054177405.1 Leptonychotes weddellii
AGGGGCGCCTGGGTGGCTCAGTTGGTTAAGCGACTGCCTTCGGCTCAGGTCATGATCCTGGAGTCCCGGGATCGAGTCCCGCATCGGGCTCCCTGCTCGGCAGGGAGTCTGCTTCTCCCTCTGACCCTCCTCCCTCTCATGCTCTCTGTCTCTCATTCTCTCTCTCTCAAATAAATAAATAAAATCTTAAAAAAAAAAAA
>NW_027997328.1:0-200 GCF_054177405.1 Leptonychotes weddellii
CTTCTTTAATTTCATGCCATTTGACAGCCCTTGTTCATACATTATGGTTTGGAGTTGCCAATACTTTAGTTCCATCAAACACGTATGAACATGTTTTTGCTTCTCCTCTTTGTTGCTTTATGATGATTTCTGAAAGTAAGAAATCCAGAACACCAGACAAAATGAGAAAACATGTCCTATGGATTCCCTCTTCTGTCTGC
>NW_027997329.1:0-200 GCF_054177405.1 Leptonychotes weddellii
GGCTGAGCCCTGGGAGGTGGGTGGGGGGCGCACGCGGGGCTGCTCTCCTCTCCTCTGTTCCTTTCCACCGGCTGTCATGGCGCGGACACAGTCCTTGGTGGGACAAGGAATCCTCCGGCCCTTTCTCTGAGCCTCTGTCTCGAGTGGTCTGGAGAACTCCTTGGACGCCCACCCTCAGAAGCCAAGTCACCCGGACCCCA
>NW_027997330.1:0-200 GCF_054177405.1 Leptonychotes weddellii
AGCTGAGCCCTGGGAGGTGGGTGGGGGGCGCACGCGGGGCTGCTCTCCTCTCCTCTGTTCCTTTCCACCGGCTGTCATGGCGCGGACACAGTCCTTGGTGGGACAAGGAATCCTCCGGCCCTTTCTCTGAGCCTCTGTCTCGAGTGGTCTGGAGAACTCCTTGGACGCCCACCCTCAGAAGCCAAGTCACCCGGACCCCG
>NW_027997331.1:0-200 GCF_054177405.1 Leptonychotes weddellii
GCCTGGGTGGCTCAGTTGGTTAAGCGACTGCCTTCGGCTCAGGTCATGATCTCAGGGTCCTGGGATCGAGCCCCGCATCGGGCTCCCTGCTCGGCGGGAAGCCTGCTTCTCCCTCTCCCACTCCCCCTGCTTGTGTTCCCTCTCTCACTGTCTCTCTCTCTGTCAAATAAATAAATAAAATCTTTAAAAAAAAAAAAAAA
>NW_027997332.1:0-200 GCF_054177405.1 Leptonychotes weddellii
CGGGCGCCTGGGTGGCTCAGTCGTTAAGCGTCTGCCTTCGGCTCAGGTCATGATCCCAGGGTCCTGGGATCGAGTCCCACATCGGGCTCCCTGCTCGGCGGGAAGCCTGCTTCTCCCTCTCCCACTCCCCCTGCTTGTGTTCCTGCTCTCGCTATCTCTCTCTCTGTCAAATAAATAAATAAAATCTTTAAAAAAAAAAA
>NW_027997333.1:0-200 GCF_054177405.1 Leptonychotes weddellii
TGGGCGCCTGGGTGGCTCAGTTGGTTAAGCGACTGCCTTCGGCTCAGGTCATGATCCTGGAGTCCCGGGATCGAGTCCCGCATCGGGCTCCCTGCTCGGCGGGGAGTCTGCTTCTCCCTCTCCCGCTCCCCCCTCTTGTGCTCTTTCTCTCTCTCACTCTCTCTCTCAAATAAATAAATAAAATCTTTAAAAAAAAAAAA
>NW_027997334.1:0-200 GCF_054177405.1 Leptonychotes weddellii
AGTACAATGCAATCTTTTCCTTAACCAAGTCTTCCGCCCATAATCTGTAATAAACACACCTCTTTTTTTTTTTATTCTTATGTTAATCCCCATACATTACAACATTAGTTTTAGATGAAGTGTTCCATGATTCATTGTTTGTGCATAACACCCAGTGCTCCATGCAGAACGTGCCCTCCTCAATACCCACCACCAGGCCA
>NW_027997335.1:0-200 GCF_054177405.1 Leptonychotes weddellii
CGGGCGCCTGGGTGGCTCAGTCGTTAAGCGTCTGCCTTCGGCTCAGGTCATGATCCCAGGGTCCTGGGATCGAGTCCCACATCGGGCTCCCTGCTCGGCAGGAAGCCTGCTTCTCGCTCTCCCACTCCCCCTGCTTGTGTTCCTGCTCTCGCTATCTCTCTCTCTGTCAAATAAATAAATAAAATCTTTAAAAAAAAAAA
>NW_027997336.1:0-200 GCF_054177405.1 Leptonychotes weddellii
CGCCTGGGTGGCTCAGTCGTTAAGCGTCTGCCTTCAGCTCAGGTCATGATCCCAGAGTCCTGGGATCAAGCCCCGCATCGGGCTCCCTGCTCAGTGGGGAGTCTGCTTCTCCCTCTCCCACTCCCCCTGCTTGTGTTCCCTCTCTCGCTGTGTCTCTCTCTGTCAAATAAATAAATAAAATCTTTAAAAAAAAAAAAAAA
>NW_027997337.1:0-1014 GCF_054177405.1 Leptonychotes weddellii
TATTGTGCTGGTTATTAAAATGTAAGTTCTACAGAGGCCAGTGGCCTGATGGGCCTCCAAAGAAATGACTGAGGAAAATGAAAGTAAATGAGTGACCACTAAGTTATCTTCCTTAAGCAGAGACAGTCGCAGATTGTCAAAAGTGACTATTTTGTGTCCTTTGATATAAGGTGACTTTGTATTCAACAAATATTTATCACGTTTGTATTATGTGCCCTGCATAGTGCTAGGTGCTGGTGTTAATTTTGGTGAATAAAAGAAATCCCTTTTGGATTTTATCATTTAGTAGGAAAGATAGAGTGAAACAAGGGCCAGAGACCTGTGAGAGGTCAATTTTGCCCAAGCAGTATATTGAGTAAATGTTCTAACTACCACTGGTTCTTGATGAAAACCATATAAACTGCATCTGTTATTCCCAGCTAGCCTTTCCCTCCCTCTCTGCATTCCCACACCTCAGGGTAACTGGTTTAAGAAAAAAATATATTGAAATTTGCAGTTAGGTATCTGAATCTCCAGGAGCATGTTAATAAGCACGTACGGTGTGTGTAGCTGGGAAAAAGGTTGAGAACTTCTGACTTCTGGGTCATAACATTTAAATCTGTACTTGCAAACCAGACCATGTTCTTGAGTACAGATCTACATTTTAATTACTTTGCTTTTTGTTTATAGGTCCAGGGGCAAGTTCATCCGACTCTTGAGTCTAGTGATGATGCTCTTCAATATGTTGAAGAATTAATTTTGCAGTTATTAAATATGCTATGCCAAGCTCAGCCCCGAAGTGCTTCAGATGTAGAGGTATGTTAAATTTTGCCTTGGGGCGCCTGGGTGGCTCAGTTGGTTAAGCAACTGCCTTCGGCTCAGGTCATGATCCTGGAGTCCCGGGATCGAGTCCCGCATCGGGCTCCCTGCTCGGCAGGGAGTCTGCTTCTCCCTCTGACCCTCCTCCCTCTCATGCTCTCTGTCTCTCATTCTCTCTCTCTCAAATAAATAAATAAAATCTTTAAAAAAAAAAAA
>NW_027997338.1:0-200 GCF_054177405.1 Leptonychotes weddellii
GGGCGCCTGGGTGGCTCAGTTGGTTAAGCGACTGCCTTCGGCTCAGGTCATGATCCTGGAGTCCCTGGATCGAGTCCCGCATCGGGCTCCCTGCTCGGCAGGGAGTCTGCTTTGCCCTCTGACCCTATCCCCTCTCATGTGTTCTCATCTCATTCTCTCTCTCTCAAATAAATAAATAAATAATCTTTAAAAAAAAAAAA
>NW_027997339.1:0-200 GCF_054177405.1 Leptonychotes weddellii
TGCCTGGGTGGCTCAGTTGGTTAAGCGACTGCCTTCAGCTCAGGTCATGATCCTGGAGTCCCGGGATCGAGTCCCACATCGGGCTCCCTGCTCAGCGGGGAGTCTGCTTCTCCCTCTGACCCTCCCCCTCTCATGCTCTCTCTGTGCCTCATTCTTTCTCTCTCAAATAAATAAATAAAATCTTTAAAAAAAAAAAAAAA
>NW_027997340.1:0-200 GCF_054177405.1 Leptonychotes weddellii
CGCCTGGGTGGCTCAGTCGTTAAGCGTCTGCCTTCGGCTCAGGTCATGATCCCAGGGTCCTGGGATCGAGTCCCACATCGGGCTCCCTGCTCGGCAGGAAGCCTGCTTCTCCCTCTCCCACTCCCCCTGCTTGTGTTCCTGCTCTCGCTATCTCTCTCTCTGTCAAATAAATAAATAAAAATCTTTAAAAAAAAAAAAAA
>NW_027997341.1:0-200 GCF_054177405.1 Leptonychotes weddellii
CTTTTTTTTTTTTTAAAGATTTTTATTTATTTATTTGACAGAGAGAGAGATAGTGAGAGCAGGAACACAAGCAGGGGGAGTGGGAGAGGGAGAAGCAGGCTTCCTGCCGAGCAGGGAGCCCGATGTGGGACTCGATCCCAGGACCCCGGGATCATGACCTGAGCCGAAGGCAGACGCTTAACGACTGAGCCACCCAGGCA
>NW_027997342.1:0-200 GCF_054177405.1 Leptonychotes weddellii
CGCCTGGGTGGCTCAGTCGTTAAGCGTCTGCCTTCGGCTCAGGTCATGATCCCGGGGTCCTGGGATCGAGTCCCACATCGGGCTCCCTGCTCGGCAGGAAGCCTGCTTCTCCCTCTCCCACTCCCCCTGCTTGTGTTCCTGCTCTCACTATCTCTCTCTCTGTCAAATAAATAAATAAAAATCTTTAAAAAAAAAAAAAA
>NW_027997343.1:0-200 GCF_054177405.1 Leptonychotes weddellii
AAAAAATAAAAAATAAACTTTAAATACAGACATGGATAGAGTTTAGAATAAAAATTAGAAAAAAATGATATATCACACAAATTGTAAGAATAGAAACCCAGATTAACTATACAAATATGAGAAAAAATAGACTTTAATACAAGAAAGTCAGAGTGATAAAGAGGGACACTTCATAATGATAAACACGTAAACTCATTTAT
>NW_027997344.1:0-200 GCF_054177405.1 Leptonychotes weddellii
AAGGGACGCCTGGGTGGCTCAGGTGGTTAAGCGGCTGCCTTCGGCTCAGGTCATGATCCCAGGGTCCTGGGATCGAGTCCCACATCGGGCTCCTTGCTCAGCAGGGAGCCTGCTTCTCCCTCTGCCTGCCTCTCCCCCTGCTTGTGTTCTGTCTCTCTCTCTGACAAATAAATAAATAAAAAATCTTTAAAAAAAAAAAA
>NW_027997345.1:0-200 GCF_054177405.1 Leptonychotes weddellii
CGATGGACTCTGAAAAACAAACTGAGGGTTCTAGAGGGGAGGGGGGTGGGAGGATGGGTTAGCCTGGTGGTGGGTATTGAGGAGGGCACATTCTGCATGGAGCACTGGGTGTTATGCACAAACAATGAATCATGGAACACTTCATCTAAAACTAATGATGTAATGTATGGGGATTAACATAAGAATAAAAAAAAATAAAA
>NW_027997346.1:0-200 GCF_054177405.1 Leptonychotes weddellii
GGGGCGCCTGGGTGGCTCAGTTGGTTAAGCGACTGCCTTCGGCTCAGGTCATGATCCTGGAGTCCCTGGATCGAGTCCCGCATCGGGCTCCCTGCTCGGCAGGGAGTCTGCTTCTCCCTCTGACCCTCCTCCCTCTCATGCTCTCTGTATCTCATTCTCTCTGTCTCAAATAAATAAATAAAATCTTTAAAAAAAAAATA
>NW_027997347.1:0-200 GCF_054177405.1 Leptonychotes weddellii
CAGGGGCGCCTGGGTGGCTCAGTTGGTTAAGCAACTGCCTTCGGCTCAGGTCATGATCCTGGAGTCCCGGGATCGAGTCCCACATTGGGCTCCCTGCTCGGCAGGGAGTCTGCTTCTCCCTCTGACCCTCCTCCCTCTCATGCTCTCTGTCTCTCATTCTCTCTCTCTCAAATAAATAAATAAAATCTTTAAAAAAAAAA
>NW_027997348.1:0-1014 GCF_054177405.1 Leptonychotes weddellii
CCCCCAGCCAATTTCAAGCAACCAACACAGACATCACACCAAACTGCAAAGAGATGCACAGAACACTGATATATAATACCCAGTAAACAGATACAGTAGATAACCTCAAGAGATAGTAGTACTGGACTGTAATAAAATAGTCAGGGCATGAGGAATTTTGAGCCTTCATTGCCTTTGGTTTGATATAATGTATTCACTTGTGATACATTTTAATTCTAGGTAATGCCTGTGCTTAAAAATCAGCCCGGAAACTTAACCATTCATTGGCTCTCGCTCTCTCTCTCTCTCTCTCTCCCCCTCTCTCGGTATGTGCTGACCCCAACACACACTGCTTGGGGTCTGGCTTCATCTTTGGTGCTTCTCATCGGAGTGTGGGCACACCTCGGACATCCTGGGAGTCGGGTTCTGGACATTCACCATAAAGGGAATATCGTGGGCCGCCTACGTGGCGCAGTTGTTTGAGCGTCTGATTCTTGGTTTCGGCTCAGGTCGTCATCTCAGGGTCCTGGGATCGAGCCCCATGTTGGGATCTGTTCTCAGAGGGGAGTCTGCTTGAGATTCTCTTCCTCTCCATCTGCCCCTCCCCCGCTCACACACACAAGCATTCTCTGTCTCCAATAAATAAATCTTAAAAAAATAAAAATAGGGCGCCTGGGTGGCTCAGTTGGTTAAGGGACTGCCTTCAGTTCAGGTCATGATCCCAGAGTCCCGGAATCGAGTCCCGCATCGGGCTCCCTGCTCGGCGGGGAGTCTGCTTCTCCCTCTGAACCTCCCCCCTCTCATGCTCTCTCTCGCTCTCTCTCTCAAATAAATAAATAAAATCTTTAAAAAAATAAAAATAAAAACAAAGCAAGGATCTCAATAAAGTGAGTCAAATGAATTTTTTGGTTTCTCAGTGCATATAAAAGTTATGTTTAGGGGCACCTGGCTGGCTCGGTGAAGGGTTTGATTCTTGATTTCGGTGTCATGAGTTCAAGCCCAAAGTCAGGCAGAGAGATTACTTTAAAAAGGGGG
>NW_027997349.1:0-200 GCF_054177405.1 Leptonychotes weddellii
GGGGCGCCTGGGTGGCTCAGTTGGTTAAGCGACTGCCTTCGGCTCAGGTCATGATCCTGGAGTCCCGGGATCGAGTCCCGCATCGGGCTCCCTGCTCGGCGGGGAGTCTGCTTCTCCCTCTGACCCTCCTCCCTCTCATGCTCTCTGTCTCTCATTCTCTCTGTCTCAAATAAATAAATAAAATCTTAAAAAAAAAAAAA
>NW_027997350.1:0-200 GCF_054177405.1 Leptonychotes weddellii
AGGGCGCCTGGGTGGCTCAGTTGGTTAAGCGACTGCCTTCGGCTCAGGTCATGATCCTGGAGTCCCTGGATCGAGTCCCGCATCGGGCTCCCTGCTCGGCAAGGAGCTTGCTTCTCTCTCTGACCCTCCCCCCTCTCATGTGCTCTCTCTCTCTCATTCTCTGTCTCAAATAAATAAATAAAATCTTTAAAAAAAAAAAA
>NW_027997351.1:0-200 GCF_054177405.1 Leptonychotes weddellii
CAGGGCGCCTGGGTGGCTCAGTTGGTTAAGCGACTGCCTTCGGCTCAGGTCATGATCCTGGAGTCCCGGGATCGAGTCCCACATCGGGCTCCCTGCTCAGCAGGGGGTCTGCTTCTCCCTCTGCCCTCTTCCCTCTCGTGCTCTCTGTCTCTCATTCTCTCTCTCTCAAATAAATAAATAAAATCTTTAAAAAAAAAAAA
>NW_027997352.1:0-200 GCF_054177405.1 Leptonychotes weddellii
GGGGCGCCTGGGTGGCTCAGTTGGTTAAGCGACTGCCTTCGGCTCAGGTCATGATCCTGGAGTCCCTGGATCGAGTCCCGCATCGGGCTCCCTGCTCGGCAGGGAGTCTGCTCCTCCCTCTGGCCCTCCTCCCTCTCATGCTCTCTGTCTCTCATTCTCTCTGTCTCAAATAAATAAATAAAATCTTTAAAAAAAAAAAA
>NW_027997353.1:0-200 GCF_054177405.1 Leptonychotes weddellii
CGGGCGCCTGGGTGGCTCAGTCGGTTAAGCGACTGCCTTCGGCTCAGGTCATGATCCCAGGGTCCTGGGATCGAGTCCCGCATCGGGCTCCCCTGCTCTGCGGAGAGCCTGCTTCTCCCTCTCCCACTCCCCCTGCTTGTGTTCCCTCTCTCGCTGTCTCTCTCTGTCAAATAAATAAATAAAATCTTTAAAAAAAAAAA
>NW_027997354.1:0-200 GCF_054177405.1 Leptonychotes weddellii
ACCTGGGTGGCTCAGTTGGTTAAGCGACTGCCTTCAGCTCAGGTCATGATCCCAGGGTCCTGGGATCGAGTCCCGCATCGGGCTCCCTGCTCTGCGGGGAGCCTGCTTCTCCCTCTCCCACTCCCCCTGCTTGTGTTCCCTCTCTCGCTGTGTCTCTCTCTGTCAAATAAATAAATAAAATCTTTAAAAAAAAAAAAAAA
>NW_027997355.1:0-200 GCF_054177405.1 Leptonychotes weddellii
CTTTTTTTTTTTTTTAAAGATTTTATTTATTTATTTGACAGAGAGAGACACAGCGAGAGAGGGAACACAAGCAGGGGGAGTGGGAGAGGGAGAAGCAGGCTCCCCGCAGAGCAGGGAGCCCGATGCGGGACTCGATCCCAGGACCCTGGGATCATGACCTGAGCTGAAGGCAGTCGCTTAACCAACTGAGCCACCCAGGC
>NW_027997356.1:0-200 GCF_054177405.1 Leptonychotes weddellii
GGGCGCCTGGGTGGCTCAGTTGGTTAAGCGACTGCCTTCGGCTCAGGTCATGATCCTGGAGTCCCTGGATCGAGTCCCACATCGGGCTCCCTGCTCGGCGGGGAGTCTGCTTCTCCCTCTGACCCTCCCCCTCTCATGTGCTCTCTCTCTCTCATTCTCTCTGTCTCAAATAAATAAATAAAATCTTTAAAAAAAAAAAA
>NW_027997357.1:0-200 GCF_054177405.1 Leptonychotes weddellii
GCGCCTGGGTGGCTCAGTTGGTTAAGCGACTGCCTTCGGCTCAGGTCATGATCCTGGAGTCCCGGGATCGAGTCCCGCGTCGGGCTCTCTGCTTGGCAGGGAGTCTGCTTCTCCCTCTGACCCTTCCCCTCTCATGCTCTCTCTCTCTCTCATTCTCTCTCTCAAATAAATAAATAAAATCTTTAAAAAAAAAAAAAAAA
>NW_027997358.1:0-200 GCF_054177405.1 Leptonychotes weddellii
CATATATACAATGGAATATTACTCAGCCATCAGAAAGGATGAATACCCAACTTTTACATCAACATGGATGGGACTGGAGGAGATTATGCTAAGTGAAATAAGTCAAGCAGAGAAAGTCAATTATCATATGGTTTCACTTATTTGTGGAACATAAGGAATAGCATGGAGGACATTAGGAGAAGGAAGGGAAAAATGAAGGG
>NW_027997359.1:0-1013 GCF_054177405.1 Leptonychotes weddellii
AGTCCCAGATCCTCCTACTTCCCACCCCACCTCCAGAAAAACGGAAACAGAAAAATAAAAGCCCAACTTGAAAGTGCTTCTGATACAAGCCAAACGGTTCCCAACCTCATCCTTTGCTTTAACTTCAACCTTATATTCCAAGCTCCAGCTCCAATGTGAAATCCAACTCTCTTTCCCCCACCTCCCCCCAGATTCTTGCGAGTTGGTGAAGGCAGAGAGGGAATGACGGTCAGTAATACTTTAACACGGAGCCTGAGAAGTCACTTAGCAAGTGTAAACTCAACTAAGCAGGGGGATGAAGACGGCGATTATGGGTTTATAAAATAGTAGGCATGCTGAAAAGCCGTCATTTATTAGTCTTAGGTATAGCTCATTAAAAATAATAAATAATAAATAAATAAATAAATAAATAAATGCAAAAGGGTGTTGATAGGAGTCTAGAGCCCCCAAGTCTGTCCTCGCAGACAGAAAAGAGGTTTTGCTCAAGTTTGGCCTGAGGCAGGCTGGAAATGGAGCGTGAGGCACCGAGGCAACCCCCCGGCGCGCCCCCCGCTCCGGGACTGCAAATGCCCACCCCGAGCACAGTGCGCCGCAAGGGCTGAGTGCGGAGCCTGCGCTAGCCCCGCAGAGTGCGGGACACAGTCCCTGCCCGCGCCGCCCTCCCCACACCCAGCCCCGAGCCTGCGGCCAGCCCGGCAACCGGGCACCTCGTGGTCCGCGCTCCCCCGCGCCCAGGTGGCTTAGGCGTTGCCGGGAGCTGCGGAGAAATCTCCAGGCACGGTCGCCTGTTGATCGCCCTCTGGTTACAGCATCCTTGGCGGCAGAGCCTCTCAGACGTCCATGTCCCCCTCACAAGCTGAGTTTCAGGCTATAATACAGCAAAGCGCACTTACCTAAACCCCGTACGTCTGGGCTTTACTGGAGTAGACGAGGTCAAGAAGAAAAGATCTGACTGCACTGAAAGTTGCGTTTTTTGGTTTTGTTTTTGGGTTTGGGGTCTTTTTTTTTTTTTT
>NW_027997360.1:0-200 GCF_054177405.1 Leptonychotes weddellii
CAGAAGAGAGAAAAACTGGACATAAAAGTATAAGGAACAGAAAACACAGGAAACTTTAGTGTTGGTGGTGACCCGTTACACTGCTGTCCCCCAGTGATCACATCTCCCTGTATTTGCCCTTGTGTAGTCCTCGCTCTTTGAACTGGAATAGGGCCCGTGACTCATTCTGACGGACTAGAAATGGTGGAGTGATGCTGTAC
>NW_027997361.1:0-200 GCF_054177405.1 Leptonychotes weddellii
GAGGGGCGGAGCAAGATGGCGGAGGAGTAGGAGACCTGGATTTCGTCTCCTCTCAGGAATTCAGCTGGATAGGGATCAAACCATTCTGAACACCTACAAACTCAACAGGAGATCGAAGAAAAGAAGAGCAACAACTCTCTCATCAGAAAAGCGACCACTTTCTGGAAGGTAGGACGTGCGGAGAAGTGAATCCGAGGCGA
>NW_027997362.1:0-200 GCF_054177405.1 Leptonychotes weddellii
AGGGGCGCCTGGGTGGCTCAGTCGGTTGAGCGACTGCCTTCGGCTCAGGTCATGATCCCGGAGTCCTGGGATCGAGCCCCACATCGGGTTCCCGGCTCGGCGGGGAGCCTGTTTCTCCCTCTGACCTTCCCCCCTCTCATGCTGTTTCTCTCTCGCTCGCTCTCTAATAAATAAATAAATAAAATCTTTAAAAAAAAAAA
>NW_027997363.1:0-200 GCF_054177405.1 Leptonychotes weddellii
AAATAGGGGCGCCTGGGTGGCTCAGTTGGTTAAGCGACTGCCTTCGGCTCAGGTCATGATCCTGGAGTCCCGGGATCGAGTCCCGCATCGGGCTCCCTGCTGTCAGCAGGGAGTCTGCTTCTCCCTCTGACCCTCCCCCCTCTCATGTACTCGCTCTCTCTCATTCTCTCTCTCTCAAATAAATAAATAAAATCTTTAAA
>NW_027997364.1:0-200 GCF_054177405.1 Leptonychotes weddellii
AAACTGGAATTTAAAGAAAACTTAAAAAAAATTGAATGCTTAAATCCAGGTGAACTCTTCCGAAACCATATGGAAATGTACTAAGGAAAATATTAACAAACTGAATATATTGTAATATAAAAATAATAATACATCAGAACCAAGAAAGATATATTCCTCAAGTACAAGGTTAGAAATCAATAAATATAATTCACCATTCG
>NW_027997365.1:0-200 GCF_054177405.1 Leptonychotes weddellii
GAACTGGAATTTAAAGAAAACTTAAAAAAAATTGAATGCTTAAATCCAGGTGAACTCTTCCGAAACCATATGGAAATGTACTAAGGAAAATATTAACAAACTGAATATATTGTAATATAAAAATAATAATACATCAGAACCAAGAAAGATATATTCCTCAAGTACAAGGTTAGAAATCAATAAATATAATTCACCATTCA
>NW_027997366.1:0-200 GCF_054177405.1 Leptonychotes weddellii
AGGGCGCCTGGGTGGCTCAGTTGGTTAAGCGACTGCCTTCAGCTCAGGTCATGATCCCAGGGTCCTGGGATCGAGTCCCGCATCGGGCTCCCTGCTCTGCGGGGAGCCTGCTTCTCCCTCTCCCACTCCCCCTGCTTGTGTTCCCTCTCTCACTGTGTCTCTCTCTGTCAAATAAATAAATAAAATCTTTAAAAAAAAAA
>NW_027997367.1:0-200 GCF_054177405.1 Leptonychotes weddellii
CTGGGGCGCCTGGGTGGCTCAGTCGTTAAGCGTCTGCCTTCGGCTCAGGTCATGGTCCCAGGGTCCTGGGATCGAGCCCCACATCGGGCTCCCTGCTCGGCAGGAAGCCTGCTTCTCCCTCTCCCACTCCCGCTGCTTGTGTTCCCTCTCTCGCTGTATCTCTCTCTGTCAAATAAATAAAAAATCTTTAAAAAAAAAAA
>NW_027997368.1:0-200 GCF_054177405.1 Leptonychotes weddellii
CGATGGACTCTGAAAAACAAACTGAGGGTTCTAGAGGGGAGGGGGGTGGGAGGATGGGTTAGCCTGGTGGTGGGTATTGAGGAGGGCACATTCTGCATGGAGCACTGGGTGTTATGCACAAACAATGAATCATGGAACACTTCATCTAAAACTAATGATGTAATGTATGGGGATTAACATAAGAATAAAAAAAAAAAAAA
>NW_027997369.1:0-200 GCF_054177405.1 Leptonychotes weddellii
ACTCTGAAAAACAAACTGAGGGTTCTAGAGGGGAGGGGGGTGGGAGGATGGGTTGGCCTGGTGGTGGGTATTGAGGAGGGCACGTTCTGCATGGAGCACTGGGTGTTGTGCACGAACAATGAATCATGGAACACTTCATCTAGAACTAATGATGTAATGTATGGGGATTAACATAAGAATAAAAAAATAAATAAATAAAA
>NW_027997370.1:0-1013 GCF_054177405.1 Leptonychotes weddellii
GTCAAGTGGCAGGATATAAAATCAATGCACAGAAGTCAGTGGCATTCCTATACACCAACAACAAGACAGAAGAAAGAGAAATTAAGGAGTCGATCCCATTTACAATTGCACCCAAAACCATAAGATACCTAGGAATAAATCTAACCAAAGAGACAAAGGATCTGTACTCAGAAAACTATAAAATACTCATGAAAGAAATGGAGGAAGACACAAAGAAATGGAAAAATGTTCCATGCTCATGGATTGAAAGAACAAATATTGTGAAGATGTCAATGCTACCTAGAGCAATCAACACATTCATTGTAATCCCTATCAAAATACCATCAACTTTTTTCAAAGAAATGGAAAATAATCCTAAATTTTGTATGGAACCAGAAAAGACCCTGAATGGCCAGGGGAATGTTCAAAAAGAAAAGCAAAGCTGGTGGCATCACAATTCCAGACTTCCAGCTCTATTACAAAGCTGTCATCATCAAGACAGTATGGTACTGGCACAAAAACAGACCCATAGATCAATGGAACAGAATTGAGAGCCCAGAAATGGACCCTCAACTCTATGGTCAACTCATCTTCAATAAAGCAGGTAAGAATGTCCAATGGAAAAAAGACAGGCTCTTCAACAAATGGTGTTGGGTAAATTGGACAGCCACATGCACAAGAATGAAACTGGGCCATTTCCTTTCACCACACACAGAAATAGACTCAAAAGGGATGAAAGACCTCAATGTGAGACAGGAGTCCATCAAAATCCTAGAGGAGAACACAGGTAGCAACCTCTTCGACCCCAGCCGCAGCAACTTCTTCCTAGAAACATCCCCAAAGGCAAGGGAAGCAAGGGCAAAAATGAACTATTGGGACTTCATCAAGATAAAAAGCTTTTGCACAGCAAAGGAAACAGTCAACAAAACCAAAAGACAACCGACAGAATGGGAGAAGATATTTGCAAATGACATATCAGATAAAGGGCTAGTATCCAAAACCTATAAAGAACTTATCAAACTCAACACCCAAAG
>NW_027997371.1:0-200 GCF_054177405.1 Leptonychotes weddellii
GGGCGCCTGGGTGGCTCAGTCGTTAAGCGTCTGCCTTCGGCTCAGGTCATGATCCCAGGGTCCTGGGATCGAGTCCCACATCGGGCTCCCTGCTCGGCAAGAAGCCTGCTTCTCCCTCTCCCATTCCCCCTGCTTGTGTTACTGCTCTCACTATCTCTCTCTCTGTCAAATAAATAAATAAAATCTTTAAAAAAAAAAAA
>NW_027997372.1:0-200 GCF_054177405.1 Leptonychotes weddellii
CGATGGACTCTGAAAAACAAACTGAGGGTTCTAGAGGGGAGGGGGGTGGGAGGATGGGTTAGCCTGGTGGTGGGTATTGAGGAGGGCACGTTCTGCATGGAGCACTGGGTGTTATGCACAAACAATGAA
Organism: Leptonychotes weddellii; assembly: GCF_054177405.1. NCBI lineage: Eukaryota > Metazoa > Chordata > Mammalia > Carnivora > Phocidae > Leptonychotes > Leptonychotes weddellii. The sequence goes on from NW_027997372.1 coordinate 130, forward strand.
TCATGGAACACTTTATCTAAAACTAATGATGTAATGTATGGGGATTAACATAAGAATAAAAAAAAAAAAAA
>NW_027997373.1:0-200 GCF_054177405.1 Leptonychotes weddellii
ATTCTAAAGGTAGGGGAGAATTGACACATCACATGGTACATGGTACTGAGTGTTTGCTAAACACAAAAAACCCAGAGCTAGAGCAGTCACATAATCATTTACATCATATGCAATGATGTAACATCATCCATCAAATTAATGTTGATTTCAATTTTTGTTTTTGTGGTTTTAGTACTTATTTTGTAATTTTCTTTATGAAC
>NW_027997374.1:0-200 GCF_054177405.1 Leptonychotes weddellii
AACTGGGTATTTACCCCAAAGATACAAAAGTAGGGATCCGAAGGGGTACGTGCACCCCGATGTTTATAGCAGCAATGTCCACAATAGCCAAACTGTGGAAAGAGCCAAGATGTCCATCGACAGATGACTGGATAAAGAAGATGTGGTATATATATACAATGGAATATTATGCAGCCATCAAAAGGAATGAGATCTTGCCA
>NW_027997375.1:0-200 GCF_054177405.1 Leptonychotes weddellii
ATTTTATTTATTTATTTGAGAGAGAGAATGAGATAGAGAGAGCATGAGAGGGGGGAGGGCCAGAGGGAGAAGCAGACTCTCTGCTGAGCAGGGAGCCCGATGCGGGACTCGATCCTGGGACTCCAGGATCATGACCTGAGCCGAAGGCAGTCGCTTAACCAACTGAGCCACCCAGGCGCCCGGACTGCATTTCTTCACGC
>NW_027997376.1:0-200 GCF_054177405.1 Leptonychotes weddellii
AGAGGGATGCCTGGGTGGCTCAGTTGGTTAAGCATCTGCCTTCGGCTCAGGTCATGATCCCAGGGTCCTGGGACTGAGTCCTGCCTCAGGCTCCTTGCTGAGCAGGGAGCCTGCTTCCTTCTCCCTCTGCCTGCCCCTCCTCCTGCCTGTGTGTTCTCTCTCTCTCTGACAAATAAATAAAATCTTAAAAAAAAAAAAAA
>NW_027997377.1:0-200 GCF_054177405.1 Leptonychotes weddellii
AGGGCGCCTGGGTGGCTCAGTTGGTTAAGCGACTGCCTTCGGCTCAGGTCATGATCCTGGAGTCCCTGGATCGAGTCCCGCATCGGGCTCCCTGCTCGGCAGGGAGTCTGCTTCTCCCTCTCCCGCTCCCCCCTCTTGTGCTCTCTCTCTCTCTCACTCTCTCTCTCAAATAAATAAAATCTTTAAAAAAAAAAAAAAAA
>NW_027997378.1:0-200 GCF_054177405.1 Leptonychotes weddellii
AACACACGATACTTTTAATTCTGAACAACCACTATCTTCTGTTTCTCATGCACCCCTTTACAGGAACATGTTGCTTGCCCCCATGCATTGGTCTGCAGCATTTCTGAAAGATGGTTTTTCCCAGGAGTGTATCAGAGGCTGCAACAGTTTTGTCTGTCCGCCTTGTTCACTCATTCTGCCACCTGCTTCCAACTGGTAGA
>NW_027997379.1:0-200 GCF_054177405.1 Leptonychotes weddellii
CCTACCAGTTGGAAGCAGGTGGCAGAATGAGTGAACAAGGCGGACAGACAAAACTGTTGCAGCCTCTGATACACTCCTGGGAAAAACCATCTTTCAGAAATGCTGCAGACCAATGCATGGGGGCAAGCAACATGTTCCTGTAAAGGGGTGCATGAGAAACAGAAGATAGTGGTTGTTCAGAATTAAAAGTATCGTGTGTC
>NW_027997380.1:0-200 GCF_054177405.1 Leptonychotes weddellii
CTGGGTGGCTCAGTTGGTTAAGCGACTGCCTTCGGCTCAGGTCGTGATCCTGGAGTCCCGGGATCGAGTCCCGCATCGGGCTCCCTGCTCGGCAGGGAGCCTGCTTCTCCCTCTGACCCTTCCCCCTGTCATGTGCTCTCTGTCTCTCTCATTCTCTCTGTCTCAAATAAATAAATAAAATCTTTAAAAAAAAAAAAAAG
>NW_027997381.1:0-200 GCF_054177405.1 Leptonychotes weddellii
GCGCCTGGGTGGCTCAGTTGGTTAAGCGACTGCCTTCGGCTCAGGTCATGATCCTGGAGTCCCTGGATCGAGTCCCGCATCGGGCTCCCTGCTCAGCAAGGAGCCTGCTTCTCCCTCTAACCCTACCCCCTCTCATGTACTCTCTCTCTCTCATTCTCGCTCTCTCAAATAAATAAATAAATCTTTAAAAAAAAAAAAAA
>NW_027997382.1:0-200 GCF_054177405.1 Leptonychotes weddellii
GGGCGCCTGGGTGGCTCAGTCGTTAAGCGTCTGCCTTCGGCTCAGGTCATGATCCCAGGGTCATGGGATCGAGCCCCGCATCGGGCTCCCTGCTCAGCGGGAAGCCTGCTTCTCCCTCTCCCACTCCTCCTGCTTGTGTTTCCTCTCTCGCTGTCTATCTGTCAGATAAATAAATAAAATCTTTAAAAAAAAAAAAAGAA
>NW_027997383.1:0-200 GCF_054177405.1 Leptonychotes weddellii
AGGGGCGCCTGGGTGGCTCAGTTGGTTAAGCGACTGCCTTCGGCTCAGGTCATGATCCTGGAGTCCCGGGATCGAGTCCCGCATCGGGCTCCCTGCTCGGCAGGGAGTCTGCTTCTCCCTCTGACCCTCCTCCCTCTCATGCTCTCTGTCTCTCATTCTCTCTGTCTCAAATAAATAAATAAAATCTTAAAAAAAAAAAA
>NW_027997384.1:0-200 GCF_054177405.1 Leptonychotes weddellii
GGGCGCCTGGGTGGCTCAGTCGTTAAGCGTCTGCCTTCGGCTCAGGTCATGATCCCAGGGTCATGGGATCGAGCCCCGCATCGGGCTCCCTGCTCAGCGGGAAGCCTGCTTCTCCCTCTCCCACTCCTCCTGCTTGTGTTTCCTCTCTCGCTGTCTATCTGTCAGATAAATAAATAAAATCTTTAAAAAAAAAAAAAAAA
>NW_027997385.1:0-200 GCF_054177405.1 Leptonychotes weddellii
CCTGGGTGGCTCAGTTGGTTAAGCGACTGCCTTCGGCTCAGGTCATGATCCTGGAGTCCCTGGATCGAGTCCCGCATCGGGCTCCCTGCTCGGCAGGGAGTCTGCTTCTCCCTCTGACCCTCCTCCCTCTCATGCTCTCTGTCTCTCATTCTCTCTCTCTCAAATAAATAAATAAAATCTTTAAAAAAAAAAAAAAAAAA
>NW_027997386.1:0-200 GCF_054177405.1 Leptonychotes weddellii
GGGGCACCTGGGTGGCTCAGTTGGTTAAGCGACTGCCTTCGGCTCAGGTCATGATCCTGGAGTCCCTGGATCGAGTCCCGCATCAGGCTCCCTGCTCGGCAGGGAGTCTGCTTCTCCCTCTGGCCCTCCCCCCTCTCATGTGCTCTCTCTCATTCTCTCTCTCTCAAATAAATAAATAAAATCTTTAAAAAAAAAAAAAA
>NW_027997387.1:0-200 GCF_054177405.1 Leptonychotes weddellii
CGATGGACTCTGAAAAACAAACTGAGGGTTCTAGAGGGGAGGGGGGTGGGAGGATGGGTTAGCCTGGTGGTGGGTATTGAGGAGGGCACATTCTGCATGGAGCACTGGGTGTTATGCACAAACAATGAATCATGGAACACTTCATCTAAAACTAATGATGTAATGTATGGGGATTAACATAAGAATAAAAAAAAAAAGAA
>NW_027997388.1:0-200 GCF_054177405.1 Leptonychotes weddellii
GGGCGCCTGGGTGGCTCAGTTGGTTAAGCGACTGCCTTCGGCTCAGGTCATGATCCTGGAGTCCCGGGATCGAGTCCCGCATCGGGCTCCCTGCTCGGCAGGGAGTCTGCTTCTCCCTCTGACCCTCCTCCCTCTCATGCTCTCTGTCTCTCATTCTCTCTCTCAAATAAATAAATAAAAAAATCTTAAAAAAAAAAAAA
>NW_027997389.1:0-200 GCF_054177405.1 Leptonychotes weddellii
AGGGGCGCCTGGGTGGCTCAGTTGGTTAAGCGACTGCCTTCGGCTCAGGTCATGATCCTGGAGTCCCGGGATCGAGTCCCGCATCGGGCTCCCTGCTCGGCGGGGAGTCTGCTTCTCCCTCTGACCCTCCTCCCTCTCATGCTCTCTGTCTCTCATTCTCTCTGTCTCAAATAAATAAATAAAATCTTAAAAAAAAAAAA
>NW_027997390.1:0-200 GCF_054177405.1 Leptonychotes weddellii
CGCCTGGGTGGCTCAGTTGGTTAAGCGACTGCCTTCGGCTCAGGTCATGATCCTGGAGTCCCTGGATCGAGTCCCGCATCGGGCTCCCTGCTCGGCAGGGAGTCTGCTTCTCCCTCTGACCCTCCCCCCTCTCATGTGCTCTCTCTCTCCTCTCATCCTCTCTCTCAAATAAATAAATAAAATCTTTAAAAAAAAAAAAA
>NW_027997391.1:0-1013 GCF_054177405.1 Leptonychotes weddellii
TTATAATTTTTTGTATTTCTTTGGTGTTGGTTGTGATCTCTCTTCTTTCATTCATGATTTTATTTGGGTAATTTCTCCTTATAGCAGAGAACTTCCAGGAGCCACAGAGAACCCCCCTCAAAATCAATAAAAATAGGTCAACACCCCGACATCTAATAGTAAAACTTACGAGTCTCAGAGATAAAGAGAAAATCCTCAAGGCAGCTCGGGACAAGAGGTCTGTAACCTACAATGGTAGAAACATTAGATTGGCAACAGACCTATCCACAGAGACCTGGCAGGGCAGAAAGGACTGGCATGATATATTCAGAGCACTAAAGGAGAAAAATATGCAGCCAAGAATACTATATCCAGCTAGGCTGTCATTGAAAATAGAAGGAGAGATAAAAAGCTTCCAGGACAAACAAAAACTAAAGGGATTTGCAAACACGAAACCAGCCCTACAAGACATATTGAACAGGGTCCTCTAAGCAAAGAGAGAGCCTAAAATAACACAGACCAGAAAGGAACACAGACAATATACAGTAACAGTCACCTTTCAGGCAATACAATGGCACTAAATTCATATCTTTCAATACTTACCTTGAGTGTAAATGGGCTAAATGCCCCAATCAAAAGACACAGGCTATCAGATTGGATAACAAAAGAAAACCCATCAATATGCTGACAGCAAGAGACTCATTTTAGACCCAAAGACAGCTCCAGATTGAAAGTGAGGGGGTGGAAAACCATTTACCATGCTAATGGACACCAAAAGGTAGCTGGGGTGGCAATCCTTATATCAGACAAATTAGCTTTTAAACCAAAGACTATAATAAGAGATGAGGAAGGACACTATATCCTACTTAAAGGGTCTATCCAACAAGAAGATCGAACAATTGTAAATATCTATGCCCCTAACATGGGAGCAGCCACTTATATAAGCCAATTAATAACAAAAGCAAAGAAACACATCAACAACAATACAATAATAGTGGGGGACTTTAACACCCCCCTCACTGAAATGGACAGAT
>NW_027997392.1:0-200 GCF_054177405.1 Leptonychotes weddellii
CTTTTTTTTTTTATTCTTATGTTAATCCCCATACATTACATCATTAGTTTTAGATGTAGTGTTCCATGATTCATTGTTTGTGCATAACACCCAGTGCTCCATGCAGAATGTGCCCTCCTCAATACCCATCACCAGGCTAACCCATCCTCCCACCCCCCTCCCCTCTAGAACCCTCAGTTTGTTTTTCAGAGTCCATCGTC
>NW_027997393.1:0-200 GCF_054177405.1 Leptonychotes weddellii
ATTTTTTTTTTTTTTAAGATTTTATTTATTTGCAAGAGAGAGAATGAGAGACAGAGAGCATGAGAGGGAGGAGGGTCAGAGGGAGAAGCAGACTCCCTGCTGAGCAGGGAGCCCGATGCGGGACTCGATCCCGGGACTCCAGGATCATGACCTGAGCCGAAGGCAGTCGCTTAACCAACTGAGCCACCCAGGCGCCCCTC
>NW_027997394.1:0-200 GCF_054177405.1 Leptonychotes weddellii
CAGGGGCGCCTGGGTGGCTCAGTTGGTTAAGCGACTGCCTTCGGCTCAGGTCATGATCCTGGAGTCCCGGGATCGAGTCCCGCATCGGGCTCCCTGCTCAGCAGGGAGTCTGCTTCTCCCTCTGACCCTCCTCCCTCTCATGCTCTCTGTCTCTCATTCTCTCTCTTGCAAATAAATAAAATCTTAAAAAAAAAAAAAAA
>NW_027997395.1:0-200 GCF_054177405.1 Leptonychotes weddellii
GGTGACTGGGTGATAGACACTGGGGAGGGTATGTGCTCTGGTAAGCGCTGTGAATTGTGCAAGACTGTTGAATCTCAGATCTGTACCTCTGAAACAAATAATGCAATATATGTTAAGAAAAAAAAAAAGAAGAAGAAGAAGGTAGCGGGAGGGGAAGAATGAAGCGGGGGAAATCGGAGGGGTAGACGAACCATGAGAGA
>NW_027997396.1:0-200 GCF_054177405.1 Leptonychotes weddellii
TGGGCGCCTGGGTGGCTCAGTCGGTTAAGCGACTGCCTTCGGCTCAGGTCATGATCCTGGAGTCCCTGGATCGAGTCCCGCATCGGGCTCCCTGCTCAGCGGGGAGTCTGCTTCTCCCTCTGACCCTCCTCCCTCTTGTGCTCTCTGTCTCTCATTCTCTCTCTCGCAAATAAATAAATAAAATCTTTAAAAAAAAAAAA
>NW_027997397.1:0-200 GCF_054177405.1 Leptonychotes weddellii
GGGCGCCTGGGTGGCTCAGTTGGTTAAGCAACTGCCTTCGGCTCAGGTCATGGTCCTGGAGTCCCGGGATCGAGTCCCACATCAGGCTCCCTGCTCAGCGAGGAGCCTGCTTCTCCCTCTGACCCTCCCCCCTCTCATGTACTCTCTCTCATTCTCGCTCTCTCAAATAAATAAATAAATCTTAAAAAAAAAAAAAAAAA
>NW_027997398.1:0-200 GCF_054177405.1 Leptonychotes weddellii
TGAAAAACAAACTGAGGGTTCTAGAGGGGAGGGGGGTGGGAGGATGGGTTGGCCTGGTGGTGGGTATTGAGGAGGGCACGTTCTGCATGGAGCACTGGGTGTTGTGCACGAACAATGAATCATGGAACACTTCATCTAGAACTAATGATGTAATGTATGGGGATTAACATAAGAATAAAAAAAAAAATTAAAAAAAAAAA
>NW_027997399.1:0-200 GCF_054177405.1 Leptonychotes weddellii
AAGGAGGGCGCCTGGGTGGCTCAGTTGGTTAAGCGACTGCCTTCGGCTCAGGTCATGATCCTGGAGTCCCGGGATCGAGTCCCGCATCGGGCTCCTTGCTCCGCAGGGAGCCTGCTTCTCCCTCTGACCCTCCCCCCTCTCATGTGCTCTCTGTCTCTCTCATTCTCTCTGTCTCAGATAAATAAATAAAATCTTTAAAA
>NW_027997400.1:0-200 GCF_054177405.1 Leptonychotes weddellii
CCTGGGTGGCTCAGTTGGTTAAGCGACTGCCTTCGGCTCAGGTCATGATCCTGGAGTCCCTGGATCGAGTCCCGCATCGGGCTCCCTGCTCGGCGGGGAGCCTGCTTCTCCCTCTGACCCTCCCCCCTCTCATGTGCTCTCTCTCTCTCATTCTCTCTGTCTCAAATAAATAAATAAAATCTTTAAAAAAAAAAAAAAAA
>NW_027997401.1:0-200 GCF_054177405.1 Leptonychotes weddellii
CCTGGGTGGCTCAGTTGGTTAAGCGACTGCTTTCGGCTCAGGTCATGATCCTGGAGTCCCTGGATCGAGTCCCGCATCGGGCTCCCTGCTCGGCAGGGAGCCTGCTTCTCCCTCTGACCCTCCCCCCTCTCATGTGCTCTCTCTCTCTCATTCTCTCTGTCTCAAATAAATAAATAAAATCTTTAAAAAAAAAAAAAAAA
>NW_027997402.1:0-1013 GCF_054177405.1 Leptonychotes weddellii
AGTATAATCTTGTGAATGCCTTTCCCCAATGCAGGTTCACCAAACCCCCAAGCTCTGCATATAATAAGCATAGGCAACTGAATTTTCGTAAACCAGCAGAAAATTTTTTCAAAGTTTAATTTTAAAAGCATAATTATAGATATCCAGATGCTGATGGAATGTGATGGTTTAGGAAATAAGAACATTCCCTTGCTGGGTGTAGTAGCCCTTTACTGAATCGCACTGAATTCCCACAACCAGCCATACACCCCAGAGAGAACCATGCAGACGTGGACAGAAGAGAATTCTCCATTTCAGCTCCAGTTAGCAACCCCCGGTAGGATCCCCATACTATTACAGCCAAGGAGATGTGGGGGGAGAAGAAGATTTTGTCCTTAGAGAGGGATCAGTTAATTGACAAGCATGCATAACTTCAGGTATAATTACATAAGAAACAAGCAATGTGAGATAGTTCATTTATTTTTATGGTGGACCAATTTTATTTTATGCTCATTTTACTGCAACTAATTCCTTCTCATTCTCCTAAAAAGTGTAAACACTCATCACGTGCACTCTGAGCACAAGATTTCAAGCTCTGTGTCTTTGTGTCACAGGCAAATGCTGTCAACATCACTATTTTAAATGACAATTCTAAGTGAGGGTTGTGATTATTTATTTGCAGAAAAAAAGGGGGCCACAAAGGCGCATTTGGAGATGGGAAAAGTGTGTTTCTAGTTTTAATTACATGTTGTGTTTAGAATTCAACAGTAATATCTGATCCATATCTCTCATATGCGGTCAACCTGAGGCCACCTTCTAGGGCAGTGGTTCTAGTCCAGGGCTGATGTTGCTCCACCCCAACCTTCCTGGGGACAGTTGGCAGTGTCTGGGGACATTTTTGATTGTCACAGCTAGGCAGGGTTCTACTGACATCTAGGGCTGAAGGCCAGGAGTGCTGTTAAGCGCCCTACAACACACAGGGCTGTCTTCCAACCGAAAAAGTCACCTGGCCCCAAATATCAGAGGGGCTGAGA
>NW_027997403.1:0-200 GCF_054177405.1 Leptonychotes weddellii
AAAGTTTACAATAAGAATGAAGATCTTCACTTCATACATCTCAAAGCATTCTCTGTAACTTTTATCTATCTTCTTTAGATATATTATACATAGTAACTTTCATATAAGGTACCAGATATTTTCTTTTCTTTTCATACAACATGTTTTAATTTGGATTGTCATACAAATATCTTCACTATTTCCCTCCCTTTCCTTACCCT
>NW_027997404.1:0-200 GCF_054177405.1 Leptonychotes weddellii
GAAGTTTACAATAAGAATGAAGATCTTCACTTCATACATCTCAAAGCATTCTCTGTAACTTTTATCTATCTTCTTTAGATATATTATACATAGTAACTTTCATATAAGGTACCAGATATTTTCTTTTCTTTTCATACAACATGTTTTAATTTGGATTGTCATACAAATATCTTCACTATTTCCCTCCCTTTCCTTACCCC
>NW_027997405.1:0-200 GCF_054177405.1 Leptonychotes weddellii
GAACCATGAGAGAAGATGGACTCTGAAAAACAAACTGAGGGTTCTAGAGGGGAGGGGGGTGGGAGGATGGGTTGGCCTGGTGGTGGGTGTTGAGGAGGGCACGTTCTGCATGGAGCACTGGGTGTTGTGCACGAACAATGAATCATGGAACACTTCATCTAGAACTAATGATGTAATGTATGGGGATTAACATAAGAATA
>NW_027997406.1:0-200 GCF_054177405.1 Leptonychotes weddellii
AAATTAACAAGTCAGGAAACGACAGATGTTGGCGGGGATGCGGAGAAAGGGGAACCCTCCTACACTGTTGGTGGGAATGCAAGCTGGTGCAGCCACTCTGGAAAACTGTATGGAGGTTCCTCAAAAAGTTGAAAATAGAGCTACCATATGATCCAGCAATTGCACTACTGGGTATTTACCCCAAAGATACAAAAGTAGGG
>NW_027997407.1:0-200 GCF_054177405.1 Leptonychotes weddellii
CAGGCGCCCCATGATACCATTTTGATACTTCAATCACATGGATGCCTAGTCAAAAACTTAAACAGATCTTGAAACGTTTTAATTGAATCCTCTGTAATTAGTGTTATTTTAAATGTATAGTGGTACTTTACATAAAAGATCAATATGGTGAATCCTATCAGGATTCCTTCAGTGAAGGAATTTTTCCACCTCACACCAGA
>NW_027997408.1:0-200 GCF_054177405.1 Leptonychotes weddellii
AGACGATGGACTCTGAAAAACAAACTGAGGGTTCTAGAGGGGAGGGGGGTGGGAGGATGGGTTAGCCTGGTGGTGGGTATTGAGGAGGGCACATTCTGCATGGAGCACTGGGTGTTATGCACAAACAATGAATCATGGAACACTACATCTAAAACTAATGATGTAATGTATGGGGATTAACATAAGAATAAAAAAAATAA
>NW_027997409.1:0-200 GCF_054177405.1 Leptonychotes weddellii
GGGCGCCTGGGTGGCTCAGTTGGTTAAGCGACTGCCTTCGGCTCAGGTCATGATCCTGGAGTCCCTGGATCGAGTCCCACATCGGGCTCCCTGCTCAGCAGGGAGTCTGCTTCTCCCTCTGACCCTCCCCCCTCTCATGTGCTCTCTCTCATTCTCTCTCTCTCAAATAAATAAATAAAATCTTTAAAAAAAAAAAAAAA
>NW_027997410.1:0-200 GCF_054177405.1 Leptonychotes weddellii
CAGGGGCGCCTGGGTGGCTCAGTTGGTTAAGCGACTGCCTTCGGCTCAGGTCATGATCCTGGAGTCCCGGGATCGAGTCCCGCATCGGGCTCCCTGCTCGGCGGGGAGTCTGCTTCTCCCTCTGACCCTCTCATGTGCTCTCTCTCTCTCTCATTCTCTCTCTTTCAAATAAATAAATAAAATCTTTAAAAAAAAAAAAA
>NW_027997411.1:0-200 GCF_054177405.1 Leptonychotes weddellii
AAGCAAAATATACTTTTAGGCTTAAATAAAAAAGGTCACTTCCCTTCATCCTGGCAAAAGATCAGAGATGTTTTCATCTATGTATTTTTCTTTTAATTGACTCTGAGAAAAGTTAACGGTGTCGTTCCTACCCTCCAGACACACGAGGTGCCATCACGGCCACATACCTAAAGGCAGCGGGGTGGAAGCCACAGCAGCTG
>NW_027997412.1:0-200 GCF_054177405.1 Leptonychotes weddellii
GGCGCCTGGGTGGCTCAGTTGGTTAAGCGACTGCCTTCGGCTCAGGTCATGATCCTGGAGTCCCGGGATCGAGTCCCGCATCGGGCTCCCTGCTCGGCAGGGAGTCTGCTTCTCCCTCTGACCTTCCTCCCTCTCATGCTCTCTGTCTCTCATTCTCTCTCTCAAATAAATAAATAAAATCTTTAAAAAAAAAAAAAAAA
>NW_027997413.1:0-1013 GCF_054177405.1 Leptonychotes weddellii
CCCTCTCTCGCTATGTCTCTCTGTCAAATAAATAAATAAAATCTTTAAAAAAAAAAAAAAAAGGAAAGTTGACCTGTCATCCACATTTGAACCTGTTCATCTCTACTGTTTTAGACTATAAAAGGTGTCCTTAAGATTCAGATATTCATACAGATTTCAATCAGAAACATTAACGTCCTCTACTGTACCTATGGCTGAAGGGTGGTGCGGGGTGGGCTTTGACCCCTAGATGCTAAAGATCCCTATGCTATAAATGACTAAGGATTTGGCCCCACTTGATAAGTTACTTCACAGTTCAGGTCTGTAGCAAACACTCAGTGTATCACCTTTGGCAGTATTTACTGACCGATTCTAAGGATCTATTCCCTGCATGGAAACACCATCAACCTATCAACTTTCCAATCCAAAGAGAAGGTATCTCATAAAACTGTAACTCACAAAAGTCCGCTTTCCTGGGTATGCATACATTACCTGTTAGGTGCGTAAACACCTTTAGGGCAGGGACTATGCCAGGCCCAGTGGAGGAGCTCAATAAATATCAAATGAATCTGCCTCTATATTAAAAGCATCTAGAATTAAAAGTGTATAGAAAAGACCAATACTCACAAAATGCTACTATTTATTTCTCATGAGCTTTTATTTTAAAAACCTAAGTGTTTATTCCAATCACTTGAAGGAAGTACCATCTTAACTAATGTAAATACAACGGCACTTAGTTTTTGCTCGGGTGATGCATATAGAAATATTCATTTTCTAATCTCCCCAGGGTGCATCCTGTTTCGCAAAAGTCAGTCACATCTATGAAGTATCGATGAAATCGTTATATTTTCTTTGTGAAGGCCAAGGACCTTGATGAAAACCACTGAGTCTGCACCTTACAGAAATCCAACACGCAATGTAGGAAAAGGTAGCTGAGGAGGCTGATGGGCCTGCCTCCCCCACCCCCGCCCCCGCCCCGGCCCCTCCTCCTACAGATGCCACAAGCCACCCCACTGATGGGAACAACTACCCTC
>NW_027997414.1:0-200 GCF_054177405.1 Leptonychotes weddellii
GGGCGCCTGGGTGGCTCAGTTGGTTAAGCGACTGCCTTCGGCTCAGGTCATGATCCTGGAGTCCCGGGATCGAGTCCCGCATCGGGCTCCCTGCTCGGCGGGGAGTCTGCTTCTCCCTCTGACCCTCCCCCCTCTCATGTGCTTGCTCTCTCTCATTCTCTCTCTCTCAAATAAATAAATAAAATCTTTAAAAAAAAAAA
>NW_027997415.1:0-200 GCF_054177405.1 Leptonychotes weddellii
AGACGATGGACTCTGAAAAACAAACTGAGGGTTCTAGAGGGGAGGGGGGTGGGAGGATGGGTTGGCCTGGTGGTGGGTATTGAGGAGGGCACGTTCTGCATGGAGCACTGGGTGTTGTGCACGAACAATGAATCATGGAACACTTCATCTAGAACTAATGATGTAATGTATGGGGATTAACATAAGAATAAAAAATAAAA
>NW_027997416.1:0-200 GCF_054177405.1 Leptonychotes weddellii
ATGGGCGCCTGGGTGGCTCAGTTGGTTAAGCGACTGCCTTCGGCTCAGGTCATGATCCTGGAGTCCCGGGATCGAGTCCCGCATCGGGCTCCCTGCTCGGCAGGGAGTCTGCTTCTCCCTCTGACCCTCCTCCCTCTCATGCTCTCTGTCTCTCATTCTCTCTGTCTCAAATAAATAAATAAAATCTTAAAAAAAAAAAA
>NW_027997417.1:0-200 GCF_054177405.1 Leptonychotes weddellii
AGAAGATGGACTCTGAAAAACAAACTGAGGGTTCTAGAGGGGAGGGGGGTGGGAGGATGGGTTGGCCTGGTGGTGGGTATTGAGGAGGGCACGTTCTGCATGGAGCACTGGGTGTTATGCACGAACAATGAATCATGGAACACTTCATCTAGAACTAATGATGTAATGTATGGGGATTAACATAAGAATAAAAAAAAAAT
>NW_027997418.1:0-200 GCF_054177405.1 Leptonychotes weddellii
CGCCTGGGTGGCTCAGTTGGTTGGGCGACTGCCTTCGGCTCAGGTCATGATCCTGGAGTCCCGGGATCGAGTCCCGCATCGGGCTCCCTGCTCGGCAGGGAGTCTGCTTCTCCCTCTGACCCTCCTCCCTCTCATGCTCTCTGTCTCTCATTCTCTCTCTCTCAAATAAATAAATAAAATCTTTAAAAAAAAAAAAAAAA
>NW_027997419.1:0-200 GCF_054177405.1 Leptonychotes weddellii
GAACCATGAGAGACGATGGACTCTGAAAAACAAACAGGGTTCTAGAGGGGAGGGGGTGGGAGGATGGGTTAGCCTGGTGGTGGGTATTGAGGAGGGCACATTCTGCATGGAGCACTGGGTGTTATGCACAAACAATGAATCATGGAACACTTCATCTAAAACTAATGATGTAATGTATGGGGATTAACATAAGAATAAAA
>NW_027997420.1:0-200 GCF_054177405.1 Leptonychotes weddellii
GGCGCCTGGGTGGCTCAGTTGGTTAAGCGACTGCCTTCGGCTCAGGTCATGATCCTGGAGTCCCTGGATCGAGTCCCGCATCGGGCTCCCTGCTCGGCAGGGAGTCTGCTTCTCCCTCTGACCCTCCCCCTTCTCATGTGCTCTCTCTCATTCTCTCTCTCTCAAATAAATAAATAAAATCTTTAAAAAAAAAAAAAAAA
>NW_027997421.1:0-200 GCF_054177405.1 Leptonychotes weddellii
GGGGGCGCCTGGGTGGCTCAGTTGGTTAAGCGACTGCCTTCGGCTCAGGTCATGATCCTGGAGTCCCGGGATCGAGTCCCGCATCGGGCTCCCTGCTCGGCAGGGAGTCTGCTTCTCCCTCTGACCCTCCTCCCTCTCATGCTCTCTGTATCTCATTCTCTCTGTCTCAAATAAATAAATAAAATCTTTAAAAAAAAAAA
>NW_027997422.1:0-200 GCF_054177405.1 Leptonychotes weddellii
CCTGGGTGGCTCAGTTGGTTAAGCGACTGCTTTCGGCTCAGGTCATGATCCTGGAGTCCTAGGATCGAGTCCCGCATTGGGCTCCCTGCTCGGCGGGGAGCCTGCTTCTCCCTCTGACCCTCCCCCCTCTCATGTGCTCTCTGTCTCTCTCATTCTCTCTGTCTCAAATAAATAAATAAAATCTTTAAAAAAAAAAAAAA
>NW_027997423.1:0-200 GCF_054177405.1 Leptonychotes weddellii
GAAATGGGTTCTCAGGAGGATATTTTGGACTTTGTGAGAATTGACCCAGCTGGGCTTGAAATCTGTAGTTTCTTGGTTTTGTAGAGTTCTAAACCAATAGGTATCCTTAGGATACAAAGATAACCCTCTTACTTAAATCTAAAAAGTGCTGTTTTCCTAGCCATGATGACAAGTTGAATAAAAACATCTACCATATACTA
>NW_027997424.1:0-1013 GCF_054177405.1 Leptonychotes weddellii
AAAAAAAAAAAAAAACCTTTGGTAATGTAAAAGGACATGCACCTAAATAATTCTTTTGTCAACAGACTAATCGTACATTCAGCCTTTATTACAACACCTATGGGAATCACGAAAGCTATATTTAAAGGCAAATTCCTCTCTTTTATGGGTAAAAATTACCCTGTTTATTCCCAGTTCTCTTTTGACTTGAAACTTAGTTTTCAGTTAACATTGTTATCCTTGCTCTTGTTATCTTTGTGTTTGCTGGTAACTTTTATTTGAAAAATGTCTTCTTTTGGATTAGGTTTTCTTTTTTAATTTTATTATGTTATGTTAGTCACCATACAATACATCATTAGTTTTTGATGTGGTGATCCACGAACCATTGTTTTCGTGTAACACCCAGTGCTCCATGCGGTACGTGCCCTCCTTAATACCCATCACAGGGCTAACCCATCCCCCCACCACTCTCCCCTCTAAAACCCTGTATTTTCTCAGAGTCCATAGTCTCTCATGGTTCATTTCTCCCTCCGATTTCTCCCCCCTTTATTTCTCCCTTCCTTCTCCTAATGTCCTCCATGCTATTCCTTATGTTCCACAAATAAGTGAAACCATATGATAATTGACTTTCTCTGCTTGACTTATTTCGCTTAGCATAATCTCCTCCAGTCCCATCCATGTTGATGTAAAAGCTGGGTATTCATCCCTTCTGATGGCTGAGTAATATTCCACTGTATATATGGAACAAATCTTCCTTATCCATTCATCTGTTGAAGGGCACCTCGGCTCTTTCCACAGTTTGGCTATTGCGGACATTGCTGCTATGAACATTGGGGTGCCTATGGCCCTTCTTTTCACTACATCTGTGTCTTTGGGGTAAATACCCAGCAGTGCAATTGCTGGGTCATAGGGTAGCTCTATTTTTAAATTTTTGAGGAACCTCTACACTGTTTTCAAAAGTGGCTGTACCAACTTGCATTCCCACCAACAGTGTAAGAGGGTTCCCCTTTCTCCACAACCTCTCCAACATTTGT
>NW_027997425.1:0-200 GCF_054177405.1 Leptonychotes weddellii
GACATATTTTGAGCATCTGCTAGGTGCCAGGCTCTTGGTTTACGAAAAAGATAATATTGTTCCTCCAGGAGCCCCCAGTTTGGAAACTGAAAAATAATTAAAAAAAGATACCAGTGAGCCTCAAGTTTTCTCAGAAAAAAAATCACAAAGAAAGAGAGATTGCAGGAACAAAGAATGAAGGATAAAACTTTTTTATTTTA
>NW_027997426.1:0-200 GCF_054177405.1 Leptonychotes weddellii
CAGGGGCACCTGGGTGGCTCAGTTGGTTAAGCGACTGCCTTCAGCTCAGGTCATGATCCCAGGGTCCTGGGATCGAGTCCCGCATCGGGCTCCCTGCTCTGTGGGGAGCCTGCTTCTCCCTCTCCCACTCCCCCTGCTTGTGTTCCCTCTCTCGCTGTGTCTCTCTCTGTCAAATAAATAAATAAAATCTTTAAAAAAAA
>NW_027997427.1:0-200 GCF_054177405.1 Leptonychotes weddellii
AGGGCGCCTGGGTGGCTCAGTTGGTTAAGCGACTGCCTTCGGCTCAGGTCATGATCCTGGAGTCCCGGGATCGAGTCCCGCATCGGGCTCCCTGCTCAGCGGGGAGTCTGCTTCTCCCTCTGACCCTCCCCCCTCTCATGCTCTCTCTATCTCATTCTCTCTCTCAAATAAATAAATAAAATCTTTAAAAAAAAAAAAAA
>NW_027997428.1:0-200 GCF_054177405.1 Leptonychotes weddellii
GGCGCCTGGGTGGCTCAGTTGGTTAAGCAACTGCCTTCGGCTCAGGTCATGATCCTGGAGTCCTGGGATCGAGTCCCGCATCGGGCTCCCTGCTCGGCGGGGAGTCTGCTTCTCCCTCTGACCCTCCTCCCTCTCATGCTCTCTGTCTCTCATTCTCTCTGTCTCAAATAAATAAATAAAATCTTTAAAAAAAAAAAAAA
>NW_027997429.1:0-200 GCF_054177405.1 Leptonychotes weddellii
CTTTTTTTTTTAAAGATTTTATTTATTTATTTGACAGAGAGAGAGATAGCGAGAGCAGGAACACAAGCAGGGGGAGTGGGAGAGGGAGAAGCAGGCTTCCCGCCGAGCAGGGAGCCCGATGTGGGACTCGATCCCAGGACCCTGGGATCATGACCTGAGCCGAAGGCAGACGCTTAACGACTGAGCCACCCAGGCGCCCC
>NW_027997430.1:0-200 GCF_054177405.1 Leptonychotes weddellii
AGGGCGCCTGGGTGGCTCAGTCGTTAAGCGTCTGCCTTCGGCTCAGGTCATGATCCCAGGGTCCTGGGATCGAGTCCCACATCGGGCTCCCTGCTCGGCGGGAAGCCTGCTTCTCCCTCTCCCACTCCCCCTGCTTGTGTTCCTGCTCTCGCTATCTCTCTCTCTGTCAAATAAATAAATAAAATCTTTAAAAAAAAAAA
>NW_027997431.1:0-200 GCF_054177405.1 Leptonychotes weddellii
ACTTATTTTTAGATTATCTCTTTCAGTACCTGGAAGTAGTTCAGAGTATCTGAATGTTTAAACTGTGATCACTCCTAACGGTAAATGAGTTCTAAAAGTTTACCACCACCATGTAAATTTGCTTAACTACTGCTGAGGCTTATTTGCTCTGGATTTGTGTATAATAGAACCCACATTTTACTATGTGAAATGATTACATG
>NW_027997432.1:0-200 GCF_054177405.1 Leptonychotes weddellii
AGGGGCGCCTGGGTGGCTCAGTTGGTTAAGCGACTGCCTTCGGCTCAGGTCATGATCCTGGAGTCCCGGGATCGAGTCCCGCATCGGGCTCCCTGCTCGGCGGGGAGTCTGCTTCTCCCTCTGACCCTCCTCCCTCTCATGCTCTCTGTCTCTCATTCTCTCTCTCTCAAATAAATAAATAAAATCTTAAAAAAAAAAAA
>NW_027997433.1:0-200 GCF_054177405.1 Leptonychotes weddellii
GGGGCGCCTGGGTGGCTCAGTTGGTTAAGCGACTGCCTTCGGCTCAGGTCATGATCCTGGAGTCCCGGGATCGAGTCCCGCATCGGGCTCCCTGCTCGGCAGGGAGTCTACTTCTCCCTCTGACCCTCCTCCCTCTCATGCTCTCTGTCTCTCATTCTCTCTGTCTCAAATAAATAAATAAAATCTTTAAAAAAAAAAAA
>NW_027997434.1:0-200 GCF_054177405.1 Leptonychotes weddellii
GGGGCGCCTGGGTGGCTCAGTTGGTTGAGCGACTGCCTTCGGCTCAGGTCATGATCCTGGAGTCCCGGGATCGAGTCCCGCATCGGGCTCCCTGCTCGGCAGGGAGTCTGCTTCTCCCTCTGACCCTCCTCCCTCTCATGCTCTCTGTCTCTCATTCTCTCTGTCTCAAATAAATAAATAAAATCTTTAAAAAAAAAAAA
>NW_027997435.1:0-12144 GCF_054177405.1 Leptonychotes weddellii
GGTGGGTATTGAGGAGGGCACGTTCTGCATGGAGCACTGGGTGTTGTGCACGAACAATGAATCATGGAACACTTCATCTAGAACTAATGATGTAATGTATGGGGATTAACATAAGAATTAAAAAAAAAATAAAAGAAAAAAAGAAAAAAGAAAAAACGTGTATATGGGTGTGCCTGGGTGGCTCAGTCGTTAAGCATCTGCCTTCAGCTCAGGTCATGATCCCAGGGTGCTGGGACTGAGCCCCGCATCAGGTTCCTTGCTCGGCAGGGAGCCTGCTTCTCCCTCTCCCACTCCCCCTGCTTGTGTTCCCTCTCTTGCTGTGTCTCTCTCTGTCAAATAAATAAATAAAATCTTTAAAAAAAAAAAAAACTTGTATATGTATTTTACAATTCAACAATAAGTTAAGCAATGCAATTAAAATGGGAAGAAATATTAGAACAGACATCTCGCTACTAAAAAAACTGGCAAATAAGTACATGGAAAGATGCTCAACATCATTATTAACTAGGGAAACACAAATTAAAACCATGATAAGATAACGCTACAGACCACTAGAATGATAAATTTCAATGAGTGATAATACTAATTTTTGGCATGTATATGAAGTGACTGCTACTCTGAAAAACAGTTGGACATTGAAAAAATAAAGTTAAAATATGCTTACCATGCATCCCAACAATCTCAATACTAAATATTTACCCAAGAGCTGTGAAACATTTGTACACTCGAAGACTTATACTCAGATGTTCACAAGAGCTTTATTCAAAATAGCCCCAAACTAGAAATAATTCAAATGTCCACCAACTGATGAATGGATAAACAAATTGTGATAAAAAATATCACAGGGTGCCTGAATGGCTCAGTCGGTTAAGCAGCTTACTCTTTTTTTTTTTTTTTTTAAGATTTTATTTATTTATTTGACAGAGAGAGAGATCACAAGTAGGCAGACAGGCAGCAGAGGGAGAGGGAGAAGCAAGCTCCCAGCTGAGCATGGAGCCTGATGCGGGGCTCGACCCCAGGATGCTGGGATCATGACCTGAGCCGAAGGCAGACACTTAACTGACTGAGCCACCCAAGTATCCCAAGCATCTTATTCTTGATTTCGGCTCTGTCATGATCTTGGGGTCCTGGGATCAAGCCCTGTGTCAGACTCCCTGCTCAGCGGGGGTCTGCTTGTCTCCCTCTCCAATAAATAAATAAATCTTTAATTAAAAAAAATCACAAAACCCAGTTCCATTTCATGTAATGGGATATTACTCGTCAATAAGATGGAACAGACTGCCAATACAAGCAAAGACATTGATGGATCTCAACAGCATTATGCTGGTAAAAGAATTTCTATTTCTAAACCACTGTTGAAGAAAACAGATCAGTTGTTGCCTGGGCTTGGGGTGGGGGGGAGGGGAGTGACGGCAAACTGGCACGAGGGTGATGGAATGTTCTTTATCTTTTTTGGGGTCATGATTACAAGACTGTCTACATTTGTCAAAACTTACCAAACTATACACTTAAAATGGGTGAGTTTTCTTGTATGTAAATTACATCTCAGTAAAACTAATTCATAGGTAAAAAATACTGCCTTTACAGAAAAAAGTAGTCCTATTTCCTTTTTTTTAAAAGTAGGCTCCATGCCTAATGTGCAGCTTGAACCCATGACCCTGAGATCAAGAGTCGCATGTTGAGCCAGCCAGTTAGCCCTATTTACTTATTTACTTACTATATCAAATAAAGCACTACACATTTTCTTAAAAAATAAAAAAGAAAGAAAGAAAGGAAGGAAGCAAGCAAGCTTCAATTTGTGTTTAATAATGCTCAGAGTGAAACTCTGTAAGGCTTACTAAAGAGACAGACTTAAAAAGAGACTGTTTAGATAGAGGGTTCTAGGGGCCAACCAGCTGGTTTAACCACTATCACAATCGGTGTGTTACTTATTCATACCTGGCAGTCAAGGTAAGGCTGCTTTTTGAAATTAAGATATTGGAAGAGGGTTGCCAGTGATGAGTCACTCCACACTGGGAACAGTCCCAGGGAGCATTATTCTAAGTGGAAGACAGGCTGGCCCTGGCGTGTTTCCTTAGCCGAGCGAAGAAGCCCAGATTCAGGTACCCCAAAGCTCTGATCAGGAAAGAAGACCGTTTGTGATGAAAACCAATCTCTTTGCAAAGCCGAATTTTCCATTTCAGAATTTTCCAGAATGAAATAACTCTAGACTATGTTGTTCACACCCCTTGGGAGATACCCTTTAAAAATTATGTCTTAATGCATGAAAGAACTCTTACTCAGGGGAGAAGAAGAGCCGTTGTTCCTTAAAGGACTCCAAATAAAACATCCAGTGAGCTGAAAGCGTGAGCCAGCTAATTAAGGAGGGCACATGGGATTTGGTTTCTTGAACCAGCTTGACATAAAGCAATTCCCAGCGGAAAGTTCAGATCTCAGAGCCAAGGTCAGCCGCTTGCAGTGTCCAAGCTAAATATACTGATGCCGACTTCAAGGATGAGAAAGAGGGGTAAAGGGCAAAACACATGATAACAATAAAGAAGTACGTTTGCTGTTTCTAGAGACAACTTGGTACAGAAAGACCTTTTCAAGGCTTGAGTGAGTCACTTGACCACTCTGGGTCGGCCTCTCTCTCCCTCCTCTCAGTCATTCTCTTTGGTTAGATATTATCTGCTTCCATGAGCTATTATGAGGTGTAAAGAGAACGCACGTAGGGCATCTTAGCACAATGCCTGGCTCCGAGAAGCTCAATGAATAGTAAATATTATATGTCACAGGATGTGTGAGTATTTTCTGTGGTTCTCTACATAGGAGAGTGGTAGCTTCGCTAGGATTAACTCCTAGAGGGTTAGGAAAGAGTAAGCAACTTGTCATCAGTGGACGTGGAGGTGAGGCATCCCCGTGATGGGGGTGGATCGGTTATTTGGTTTGTTTACCTAGATCCTTTATAGTCCCCAGGAGGCAGTCCCCTGGAGAACTCTAGTACTTGAGCTCTGTTGCTGGCTAGCCTCCAGATGGGTTTGGCCAATGTGAAGCCCCGGCAGGAAATCAGAGACCAAGAGGGGGAGGTTCTAGGTGTTTCTTCCCTGCTGCCCCCCTGCACCGGTACTGTGCTGTTGGCAGTGTGGGAATCCTTCCAGGACTACGCCACATAACCTCAGCTCTCTCGGGGCTCCAGTGCCATTCCCTTGTCCTCTCACGCCTGGAGTGGTAACAGCTTGCCACCGTGACCTTGTGCCTTCTGTGGCCCAGCGCCCAGCACACACCTCTCTCAGCAGGCCGTTTCTTAGAGTCTGCTTGAACCATCTGGGGCAAATGCTATTTTCTGGAGTACCTTGACTTAATCAGAGGTGTCACAGAACTCCTAAAAGCACTCGCTAGAGAAAGAGAAATACGTAATTGTCCGGCAGTTCCAAAGACTGCCAACTGGTGAAGCATAATGGTGCAAGGAATAATTTCCCTGCTCCCTAATAATTTTTCTGGAGACATTAGGGACACAGATAGTAAGATAGAGGTGGAATAGTAAAAGTAATAAAATATGTAAAGAATAGTTTTTTAAAAATTGACCAGGGTACCTTGTATTATCTGAGAATAATTAGAAAAGCCACAGAACCCGCTTTAAGGGGAAGAGGAAAAATAGCCCCAACAAATATATTTACAAGGAGAGTAGAAGGTAGATTTACTTTCTTCTCCTGTACCAGGGGCATGCTATTCAATAGAATGCTTACTTAGCTTCAGTAGTATCAACATTAGTCACAGCTCTAAAAAGGCTTGTTCGCCTGGCATAGGTCATGGAGGTGGAGCCCAGCTGAGATTTCAGCTGCACAACTGCTTAACTCCGGCCTTGTTACCAAATCATTAACCTTGTCACACCGGGATGACAATGAACCTGTTCGTTTCCTTGTCATTTTATGACCACACAGGCCTTTCCCTTCCCATTTCTTTGCCCTATATCTTTTAGAAGTGCCACACCGCGGACTTGCAGGTGTATAATATTTATACATTTGTGTGGTGCCGTAGAACAAATCACTACAACTTCATTAGTTTAATTTTGGTCTGTACACTCTGGTAAGAAAGAAAGAGAAAAAGAAAAAGAGAGAGAGAAAAAGAGAAAGAAAGAAAGAAAGAAAAAGAAAAAGAGAGAAAGAAAGAAGAAAGAAAGAAAAAGAAAAAGAGAGAAAGAAAGAAAAAAAGAAACAAAAAGAAAGAAAGAAGAAAGAAAAAGAAAAAGAGAGAAAGAAAGAAAAAAGAAACAAAAAGAAAGAAAGAAAGAAAAAGAAAAAGAGAGAAAGAGAAAGAAAGAAGAAAGAACGAAAAAGAAGAAAGAGAGAAAGAGAGAAAGAAAGAAAGAAAGAGAAGATGAGTGTTATTCCTGCTTAGGTGGCTTGCAGAAATCAGTGATGGATTGGTGGGAAGGACATGGACCACAGGAGCATGACCTTGGGAAGGACTGGTGTCAGCCAAATCTAACTTCAAGCGGTGCCAGTATTTTATGCCACTTTCCAGGGGATGGTACCTAGCTTTTGAGGCTCTGGAATTCAATTGTGAGGGCATCCAGATGTGTTTGGGTCTGGGTCTGACCAAATCCATATATAAAAACCTAACATGCCTGTTTGTTAATTAACCAGTACATCTATAATTACCATGACCAAATAGTTGTGTTGCTAACCAACTCATTTTTGTCCTATTTGCAAAATCCACGTGGGAAGCCAGATTTCAGTCAGATTACTAGGGCGAGCACAGAATTAGCACAAGGGAAAGCAGTTGGATGACATGAATGGCTGATGTCATGTAGGTATGATAAAGAGCAGGAATCTGGCTGCATCAGGTTGTCTTGGTCCACGGGCTAGGGACTCGTTCTTACTGAGTGCAACACTTCCCCCTTCATTTTAGGCTTCTTCTCCTTTTCTTTTCTTTTTTATTATGTAAACTCTGTGCCCAACGTGGGGCTCGAACTCATGACCCTGAGATCAAGAATCATACACTTTAAGGACTGAGCCAGCCAGATGCCCCTGAGTCTCAGGCTTCCGGGCCAAGATGTATCTCTAAATGATTTCTGTCCTCTGCACCTCATGTCAAAGGTTATTGTGGTTGGTTTTTTTTTTTCCCCCAGAGGTTATTGTTTTTTAATGGTCACACGTTGGACCTAATTCCAGCTCTAAAATCTGAAACTCTAAAAGCCCACTTGGACCACAAACCCCATCCTTCTAGCTCTTGCTCTTTCTACAACCCCTAACCCTCCCGCTCAGAGGGAACTCTGAAATACCTTCATCCCTCTATCTACCTGTTCACATTTCCTTTCTTATCTAATCTGTGGCCTGATGGACTATCACTTTTGCGACTCTCTCACCAGGCAGCTCCCGGCTGGCGTCCTACTGTTCTTTCCCAGGAACCAAACCTGCACTGACCTCTTTGCTTCCTCACCTGGGCAGCAGAAGGAAAAACCAATCAGTAAGCAGATCAGAACCACTTTCATTTTATAATCTTCAATGATAACTTTACCCATCTTTGAACATATATATATACAGACATATATATATATATTTTTTTTAACCTGGTGATGGTCAGCTCCCCTTCTATTTAGCAGTTAAAAAATTTCATCATTCTCCGCAAGGCCTCTAACTGACCCTTATAAAAAATAATAAAAGGAAACCTTGTTTAAATCGGAGTCAGGAGCCAGCAGGGGGAGCTCTCCCGCTCCACCACTCTTGGTGAGTTTGCAGACCCAACAGGAAGAGGGGTAGCCTGCAAATGGAGGCTACCTTACTGCTGCTTTACCATCCCAGCAGGAGGAAGAAAGTTCTCCTCCTACTCCACCAACAGCCCAGCCAACCGGAGACCATCACACTCAGCTAAGGAAAAGCCACTATACTTTGAACTCCCAGTTTACTCCTATGGACTTGTTTATAACAGCCTTCCCAGTGCTGCCCCCCTCCCCACCCCCCTTTCCTCTATAAAAGAGGAGTTCATTGCCTTTGCTCTCTGGACTTACCTCTGAACAAGCTTGCTTGTCCAAGATCGCAATTATCTGCTATTCCAAATAAACCTATTATTTAGTTATTTTTTTTAATTTTTTTTTTTTTTAAAGTAGGTTCCACACCCCAGTATGGTGTCCAACGCGGGGCTTGAACTCACAACCCTGAGATGAAGACCTGAACTGAGATCAAGACTCAGACACTTAACCAACTAAGACCCAGGTGCCCCCCGCCCCCGAAACCTATTTTTGCTGACAAAATAACTGGCAGTTTTATTTTCAAGGTTAACATCCCAAGCTCCGCCTCCCTCAGTTATTCTTGCTTACCTAACAGCCATCTAATAGACACCCCGTGCGCTACCCAACACACAGTTAACTACAACCACATACTTTTTTTCCCTCACTTTTTTCCTCCTCTTTCAGAGGAGCAGTTGACTCTGCCTAACCCTAGCAACCTTTTTCTGCTAGCTCCTTCCCCTTAGCCTAAAATGTGCTCAGTTTCCTTTTATCTTAAAAAATAAAGCCAAATCCCTTCATTAATTCTACTTGTTTTCTACAGATGAACCCCTCTGTCCTTCCATTCACAGTTAAGCTCCTTAGTAGTCGACACTGATTATGTCTTCATCTTACTACCATCTGTCTCTTACCTCTAGCATTCCAGTGAAACAATTCTGGAAAATGTTATCAGTGGCTTTCTAGTTGGAAAGTTCAGTGGACTCTAATTTGAACTCAGTGCAGAAGTTACCATTGTTGGCCATCCTTCCATTAGGAAGCTTTTGCTATCCTTTGACTGAGCATCATAGGACCCCCTTCTGCTGAACAATCTCTCTCATTTCTATGACTCTTGGAGGGAGGCAGAAACTACATCCCACGTGGGGGAGCTAAAAACAGAGTCATCACCAGCCTCTTTTGTAGATAGGGCACCTCCCGTGACCCAGGCTTGGTCATTCTGATACATCTGCCCCAGACAATGAATCCATAGCTGAATTCCTATCCTTTGGTACAAAGAATATGGGGCATTGGACTTCCCTCTGAGAAGGGAGAACATGGCCACAGCCTTCAGTTTCTTCTTGTTCAGGCAATACAAGCAGTGTAGTCCTCTAAGACTACGTCTGTGGTGGCCTCACCCAACCAATTCCGTGGTGTAATTTGTGGTTATGATTTTTTTTTAAGATTTATTTATTTATTTAGATTTTATTGACTTTAGAGACAGAGAGAGAGCACAAGCAGAAAGGGCAGAGGGAGAGGGAGAGCGAATCTCAAGCAGACTTAGACGGGATTGTGGAGCCCCAATTGGGGCCCAATCCCATGACCCCGAGATCACGACCTGAGCTGAAACCAAGAGCCAGCCACTCAACCAAGTGAGCCACCCAGGCACCCAAGATTTATTTATTTTATTTTATTAAGATTTTATTTATTTGTCAGAGAGAGAGAGAGCACAAGCAGAGGGAAAAGCAGGCTCCCCGCCGAGCAAGGAGCCCGATGTGGGACTTGATCACAGGACCTTGGGATCATGACCTGAGCCAAAGGCAGATGCTTAACTGACTGAGGCACCCAGGCATCCTTATTTATTTATTTTAGAGACACAGAGAGAGACAGAGATCATGTGAGCCGGGTGGGGCGGGGGGAAGAGGAGGGAGAGAGAACTTCGAGCAGACTCCCAGCCCAGTACGGGGCTTGATCCCACAACCCTGAGATTGTGACCTGAGCTGAAATCAAGAGTCAGAGGCTCAACAGACTGGGTCACCCAGGCACCCCTGTTGTTATGATTCTGATTGCATAGCCTCTGGGACCTTCAGGTAATTCAGTGAGCTATCCAGTAGCCTTACATGTTTTCCCCTTTTATGTTTAAATCAACCAGAGTTGGTTTCTGTGATTTGCAACTAAGAACTCTGACCAATACAACTTCATTTTTGAAATACCAGCTTTGTCCACCTTTGATGGGTGAATTCTCCACTCTCATTTCCTTCTTCCTCCAACCAGCAACCATTTTAATGTATTAACATGTATCTTTGTTGTTTATTTTTTAAAGATTTATTTATTTTTTTATTTGACAGAGAGAGACACAGCAAGAGAGGGAACACAAGCAGGGGGAGTGGGAGAGGGAGAAGCAGGCTTCCCGCCGAGCAGGACCGATCCCAGGACCCTGGGAACATGACCTGAGCCGAAGGTAGATGCTTAATGACTGAGCCACCCAGGCGCCCTACTTATTTATTTTTAAAGTAAGTTCCATGCCCAGTGTGGGACTTGAACTCACGACCCTGAGATCAAGAGTCACATGCTCTCCTGATTGAGCTCGCCAGGTGCCCTTAACATGTATCTTTGAACTTGAATATATTCTCATATAATATGTGGTGTTTTTGTGTGCATATTTTTCAATTCGCATAAATGCTCTTTTGCCAGAAACATTTTTCTTTTCTTTCTTTTTTCTTTTTTTTTTAAATTTTATTTATTTGAGAGGAAAAGAGAGAGAGGGAGAGCATAGAGGGAGAAGCAGATTCCCTCCTGAGCAGAGAACCCTTATGTGGGGCTCGATCCCAGGACCCTGAGATCATAACCTGAGCTGAAGGCAGACGTTTAATTGACTGAGCCACCCAGGTGCCCCACCTTTTTCTTTTCTACCTTTATAAAAACTCAGCCCTTCCCAGGGTCCTGGGATCGAGCCCCGCATCAGGCTCCCTGCTTGGTGGGGAATCTGCTTCTCCCTCTCCCACTCCCCCTGCTTGTGTTCCCTCTCTTGCTGTCTCTCTCTCTGCCAAATAAATAAATTTAAAAAAAATCTTTAAGAACTCAGCCCTAAGTTTTAAAAATCTATGTTGTTGTTTATCTAGCATGTTGCCTTTAATTGCTGCATAGAGTTGTTTCCACTTCAGATCTAGGGTTTAAAATTTCTCTCTACCGCATAAGCATTGCAATGAACATCTCTGTCCACATGGCCTCATGTCACCTTTGTGAGAATGTCTCTGGTGTAGTTTACCAGGAGTGGGATTGCTGGGACATAGGGAATATATTTATTAAATTTGATTAAGTACTACCATGTTACCTCCCAGAATGATCATAGGAGTCACCAGTGTAGGGAAGGAAAAAGTTTTCCTTCACCCTCTCAGGACTCCCGGCTGGGTCTGAAAAATAAATTGACAAAGACAAACGAACAGGAGAAAAGCATACACATTTTATTGGATTTTTACATGTACACGGGAGTCTTCACAGGAGAATGAAGTTCCAAAGCAGTGACTAGAGCAGGAAGCTTTTATACCTGTTAGACAAATGAACAATTAATTTGTGAAAAATGGACAAGACAAAGGGGTTGGGGTTAGGAGGAGTAAGTCATGAAGAAATAACTGGAAGATAAGGGTTAGTTGCACAAGGTTTGTTTGTCCATATTTGTCAGCCCCAAATTCCCTGTCTCTGGTGATAAGAACGTCTTCCTTCTCCTGGTAGAGAGAAGGCAGCTTTCACATGGGAATTTTATTGATCTGTTTCAAGGGAGAAAGGTTCCCAATCTTCTCTATCCTGGCCCCCCGGTACTTCGTAATGTATACCTGCAATATTTGGGCACCATATTGGATTCACAGGCCCCTGGGCTTAGTGCATGGTTCCCATAATGCCTTTCCCTGAATAACACCCCTTCTGTGCCTGTACACCCTGGGAATGCCTTCTTGCCCTTTGAGCTCCAGATCAGATATCACCTCTCTCCATAAGCACAACTTCTTTAATTACCCCCAGGCAGAATAGGTCAGCTCCTTTGTGGTTTCCACACCAATTTATTCTCATTCTAATAGCCCTGACCTTAAGATGTTATAATTTTTCTCTTAACATATTTATTCTGTGTTGAAGGGAGGCTGTCTCATGAATAGGTTTATCCGGATCCTCATTAATTAGCACAGAGTCTAGCGCACAGTGGGTACTTGTGTTAGGGTGCTCCAGAGAAACAGAACCAATAAGAGAACTACATAGCTAACTAGATAGATAGCTGATAGACTTACTTTAAGGGATCGACTCAGATGATTGTGAGGACTGGCAAGTCTGAAATTCGTAGGCTGGAAATTCGGGTAACAGTGCTATTGCAGTCCTGAGTTTGAAATCCGCAGGGCAGGCCAGCAGGCTAGAAACTCAGGCAGTGTCCCTAGGTTGCAGTCTTGAGACAGAAACTGCTTCTTCAGGGAAATTCAGTCTTAGCTCTTAAGGCTCTCAAACTGATTGGATGAGGATTTTTCAAGCTAATCTGCTTTACATAAAGCCAACTGATTATAAACATTAATCATATCTATAAATACCTTCACAACAACATCTAGACAAGCCTCTGACCGTTGGGCACAGAGCCTTGCCAAGCTGACACATAAGGTTAACCATAAATGTAACCATCACAGTGCTCAATAAAGGTTGCAGAAATGAGTAGGTGTCTAGTAAGTACTCCAGAAATTCAGAGAAGAGAATAATGGGCTTTAGCAGAGATTTCCAAACTTATGACCATCTTAACAAGTAGTAGAATAATCACATTTTGTTAATCGAGCAGGTAACCATGAGAATCCCAGAAAGAGAGAATTTGTGAATCAGACAAATCTAGGTACAGGAACACATGCAGGATATCCATCCAATTACTTTTATTGTATGTGGCAAACAAGAATGCTTTGAATAGTTCTTTGTTCATACTGAAACTGGCTAATTCAGAAGTGTAATTTTCAGGGTTTGATGAAGCTGGGAGGCCAGCAGGGCCTAGGAAGGAGCAGGACCATGGGCCAGTGGGTTGGGGTTAAAGCAGTGGGAACAGCCACCTCTGTACAGAGCCTCCCTTTATAAAATGGTGTTTCCCAGGCTGGACTCTTACCTTCAAGTGACACAAGAGCAAGAGTGGAAAGATTCAGGGCTTTTTCAGGAAAAAAGTTTCCTTCTCTGTAGAATAGACATACTAATAATGACAAATATTAGATTGAGCCACATGAAATTATAACTACTCAACCATTTTTGGTTTACAGGAATGGCAATTTCTTTCATATGATTCAGCCAAATCAGTTGATATTAAGTGAGAAGTGGACGGGATGTAGGTAGTTATAGGTTATCAGTCACTGCTGGCTATCATCTTTTCCATCAGGTTTAGGCTTGGGCAGGAGGCTGAGGCTCTCCTGACCAGGAGGAGCCAAAGGCAGCTGTGGGGCTTTTAACTCAGCCCCCTCCCCGCACTGGAAGGCACAGAAGCAGCTCCAGCTCTGGGCTCCTGTTGGTAGAGCTGCCTCTTGGTTTTTTTTCCCCAACCAATATCCTGGTTCAGTACACTGAGTATAAAGAATCTTAGAAGCTTGAAAAAACTGGGAGAGCATGGATAAATGAAATGGGGAGCTCATGGATAAAAGTCCTTATTTGCTCAGTAGTCCTCCCTAATCTGCTGTTGCTGAAGTAGAAGCAAAATTGACTGATTTTCCTACCATCATACCACTGTCTACACACATAGATGGAGAAATGCGAGGGATTGAAGTTATCAGGTCCGACAGTAGGAGGAAAAAATGAGAAGCAAAAGGGTGGGGAATTACCCTATTTAATCAACTTCTCGATTATTCACATTGAAATTAAATTACTACTAATTGAATACATGGGTGAACATCTCATCTCATTCTTCTAACACCTCTCTTGGTGTTACCATCCCTTCTTTACAGAGGAGGAAACTGAAGGGAGGAGAGGTAGACATTTCTCTACAATGATCTCAAATAAAGTCAAGCATGACTTCCCACCGCTGTTTAAGAAAGCTGTGCAGGGTGGAGAGAGCTGGCTTTCAGCATGTTTCTTCTTTGGACTTAAAAAATTCTCTTGTGGGGTCTCCTGATGGGCTCAGTCTGTGGAGTGTGAGAATCTTGATCTCAGGGCTGTAAATTCGAGCCCCGCGCTGGGTTGTAAAGATTACTTAGAAATAAAAATTTTTTTTCCCCAAAGATTTCATTTATTTATTTGAGAGAGAGAGAGAGAACACACACAACCAGGGAGAGAGGCAGAGGGAGAGGGAGAAGCAGACTCCCTGCTGAGCAGGGAGCCCCACACTGGGCTCGATCCCAGGACCCCAAGATCATGACCTGAGCTGAAGGCAGATGCTTAACCCACTGAGCCACCCAGGTGCTCCTAAAAATAAATTTTTTTTTTAAAGATTTTATTTATTTATTTATTTGAGAGAGAGAGAGAGAGAG
>NW_027997436.1:0-1013 GCF_054177405.1 Leptonychotes weddellii
GGAACACACCTGAAACTGCCCAGGCCATCAAAAATATGCATATCTGGAAAGCCACCAAGTATCTGAAGGATGTCACCTTGCAAAAGCAGCGTGCACCACTCCCTGGCTACAACGGTGGAGTTGGGAGGTGTGCCCTGGCCAAACAGTGGGGCTGGACACGGGGCTGGTGGCCCAAAAAGAGTGCTGATTTTTACTGCACATGCTTAAAAATGAAGAGAGTAATGCTGAGCTTAAGGGTTTCGATGTAGATTCTCTGGTCATTGAGCACATCCAGGTGAACAAAACCCCCAAGATGCGACACAGAACTTACCGGGTTCATGGTTGGATTCACCCACACGTGAGCTATCCCTGCCACATTGAGATGATCCTTACTGAAAAAGAGCAGATTGTTCCTAAACCAGAAGGGGAGGTTGCACAGAAGAAAAAGAGATCCCAGAAGAAATAGAAGAAACAAAAATTTATGGCCTGGGAGTAAATTCTGCATAAAATAAATGCAAATAGAAGTAAAAAAATCATAGAATATGGTAAAATAACTAAGAAATGATCAGTTTTAAATATTATCTCTGCTTTTAATATAACTTATGTTTATAATGACTTATTTTTAATAATGACTGTTTTAACAACTGGTTTGCAAAATGCCTGAAAATCTAACAGCTCTCATGAGACAATATGAGGCAGCTCCAGCACCCCCTGGACATGGGCCTTCTGGACATTCCACAAAACCTCACTCAGTTCCACCATATTGATGACATATAATTATTCGAGCAGGATGAGCCAGAATTCGTGAATATGTTGGTGGTATTGGTACAACAAATGTACTCCCAAGAGTGGGAGAGAAACCCTATGAAGATTCAAGGCCCTCCACATCCCTGAAGTTTCTAGAGGGCCACTGGTCTGGAGCATGCCAGGTCATCCCTCTAAGGTAAAGGACAGATTATTCCTTATCATATTTAACACAGTTAATGGTAACACCACTAATGCCTGGTCATCCTTTTATTCTAGAGGCAACATGT
>NW_027997437.1:0-200 GCF_054177405.1 Leptonychotes weddellii
AGGGCGCCTGGGTGGCTCAGTCGGTTAAGCGACTGCCTTCGGCTCAGGTCATGATCCCAGGGTCCTGGGATCGAGTCCCGCATCGGGCTCCCCTGCTCTGCGGAGAGCCTGCTTCTCCCTCTCCCACTCCCCCTGCTTGTGTTCCCTCTCTCGCTGTCTCTCTCTGTCAAATAAATAAATAAAATCTTTAAAAAAAAAAA
>NW_027997438.1:0-200 GCF_054177405.1 Leptonychotes weddellii
GTGGACGAACCATGAGAGAAGATGGACTCTGAAAAACAAACTGAGGGTTCTAGAGGGGAGGGGGGTGGGAGGATGGGTTGGCCTGGTGGTGGGTATTGAGGAGGGCACGTTCTGCATGGAGCACTGGGTGTTGTGCACGAACAATGAATCATGGAACACTTCATCTAGAACTAATGATGTAATGTATGGGGATTAACATA
>NW_027997439.1:0-200 GCF_054177405.1 Leptonychotes weddellii
GCGCCTGGGTGGCTCAGATGGTTAAGCGTCTGCCTTCGGCTCAGGTCATGATCCTGGAGTCCCGGGATCGAGTCCCGCATCGGGCTCCCTGCTCGGCAGGGAGTCTGCTTCTCCCTCTGACCCTCCTCCCTCTCCTGCTCTCTGTCTCTCATTCTCTCTCTCTCAAATAAATAAATAAAATCTTAAAAAAAAAAAAAAAA
>NW_027997440.1:0-200 GCF_054177405.1 Leptonychotes weddellii
CGAATATCGCCTCGGATTCACTTCTCCGCACGTCCTACCTTCCAGAAAGTGGTCGCTTTTCTGTTCAGAGAGTTGTTGCTATTCCTTTCTTCGATCTCCTGTTGGGTTTGTAGGTGTTCAGAATGGTTTGATCCCTATCCAGCTGAATTCCTGAGAGGAGACGAAATCCAGGTCTCCTACTCCTCCGCCATCTTGCTCCG
>NW_027997441.1:0-200 GCF_054177405.1 Leptonychotes weddellii
GGGCGCCTGGGTGGCTCAGTTGGTTAAGCGACTGCCTTCGGCTCAGGTCATGATCCTGGAGTCCCTGGATCGAGTCCCGCATCGGGCTCCCTGCTCGGCGGGGAGTCTGCTTCTCCCTCTGACCCTCCCCCCTCTCATGTGCTTGCTCTCTCTCATTCTCTCTCTCTCAAATAAATAAATAAAATCTTTAAAAAAAAAAA
>NW_027997442.1:0-200 GCF_054177405.1 Leptonychotes weddellii
ATTTTTTTTTTTTTTAAAGATTTTATTTATTTATTTGACAGAGAGAGACACAGCGAGAGAGGGAACACAAGCAGGGGGAGTGGGAGAGGGAGAAGCAGGCTCCCCGCAGAGCAGGGAGCCCGATGCGGGACTCGATCCCAGGACCCTGGGATCATGACCTGAGCTGAAGGCAGTCGCTTAACCAACTGAGCCACCCAGGC
>NW_027997443.1:0-200 GCF_054177405.1 Leptonychotes weddellii
TGGGCGCCTGGGTGGCTCAGTTGGTTAAGCGACTGCCTTCGGCTCAGGTCATGATCCTGGAGTCCCGGGATCGAGTCCCGCATCGGGCTCCCTGCTCGGCGGGGAGTCTGCTTCTCCCTCTGACCCTCCTCCCTCTCATGCTCTCTGTCTCTCATTCTCTCTGTCTCAAATAAATAAATAAAATCTTAAAAAAAAAAAAA
>NW_027997444.1:0-200 GCF_054177405.1 Leptonychotes weddellii
GAGCTGAAATGATAACAGGTGAGGAGCTCCACTCACCTGTGCACGATATGGATCGGATTCCTCTGAGTCCAGGCCTCCGTTGTTCCAAACGTGCTGGAAGGCATAATCCATCAGGCCTCCACGGCAGCCCTCGTTGCCTTGAGACCGAGAGCAGTCCAGCAGGTTCTGCTCACTCAGTGACACGAGTTTGCCAGTTTTCC
>NW_027997445.1:0-200 GCF_054177405.1 Leptonychotes weddellii
AGAGACGATGGACTCTGAAAAACAAACTGAGGGTTCTAGAGGGGAGGGGGGTGGGAGGATGGGTTGGCCTGGTGGTGGGTATTGAGGAGGGCACGTTCTGCATGGAGCACTGGGTGTTATGCACAAACAATGAATCGTGGAACACTTCATCTAGAACTAATGATGTAATGTATGGGGATTAACATAAGAATAAAAAAAAA
>NW_027997446.1:0-200 GCF_054177405.1 Leptonychotes weddellii
CCTGGGTGGCTCAGTCGGTTAAGCGTCTGCCTTCGGCTCAGGTCATGATCCCAGGGTCCTGGGATCGAGCCCCGCATCGGGCTCCCTGCTCTGCGGGAAGCCTGCTTCTCCCTCTCCCACTCCCCCTACTTGTGTTCCCTCTCTCGCTGTGTCTCTCTCTGTCAAATAAATAAATAAAATCTTTAAAAAAAAAAAAAAAG
>NW_027997447.1:0-1013 GCF_054177405.1 Leptonychotes weddellii
GGCAAATTTCATATTTTTTCAACATAAACATTACGAAGTAGTCTAGACTCCTTCTGCTGAAGGTGTTATATTCTAAATAACAAATGGCCGCCGGATGCTTCTAGGAACAGAGCCATGGCGAGCGTGACCAGCAACGCCCTAGGGGACAGTGAGGTGCTGTGCTCACCTTCTGCAGCCTCCCCTCCAGTGGGCGACAGGCGCACTCCCAACCTCACACCAGATGCACACGCATCTGTGCCCCTGCATTCACACACTCAGACCTACCGACCTCCAACCCCACACTCACGTCCCAGACCTTCACACACACACACCGGATGCACACTCACACGCACGCTCACACGTTCGCTCACACTAGGCCTTCACGCACACACACCGGATGCACACTCACACGCACGCTCACACGTTCGCCCACACCAGGCCTTCATGCACACACACCGGATGCACACTCACACGCACGCTCACACGTTCGCCCACGCCAGGCCTTCACGCACGCACACCATCGGGGCCACTGACCATCCGGGCCACTGACCATCGGGGCCACTCACCATCCAGGCCACTGACCATTGGGGCCACTGACCATCAGGGCCACTCACCATCGGGGCCACTCACCATCAGGGCCACTCACCATCGGGGCCACTCACCATCCGGGCCACTAACCATCCAGGCCACTGACCATCGGGCCCACTCACCATCCGGGCCACTGACCATCGGGGCCACTGACCATCGTGGCCACTGACCATCGGGGCCACGGACCATTGGGGCCACTGACCATCGCGGCCACTGACCATCCGGGCCACTCACCATCGGGGCCACTCACCATCGGGGCCACTCACCATCAGGGCCACTCACCATCGGGGCCACTCACCATCGGGCCCACTCACCATCCAGGCCACTGACCATCGGGGCCACTCACCATCAGGGCCACTCACCATCTGGGCCACTGACCATCGGGGCCACTCACCCTCCAGGCCACTGACCATTGGGGCCACTGACCATCAGGACCACTCACCATC
>NW_027997448.1:0-200 GCF_054177405.1 Leptonychotes weddellii
AGGGGCGCCTGGGTGGCTCAGTTGGTTAAGCGACTGCCTTCGGCTCAGGTCATGATCCTGGAGTCCCGGGATCGAGTCCCACATCGGGCTCCCTGCTCGGCGGGGGGTCTGCTTCTCCCTCTGCCCTCTTCCCTCTCGTGCTCTCTGTCTCTCATTCTCTCTCTCTCAAATAAATAAATAAAATCTTTAAAAAAAAAAAA
>NW_027997449.1:0-200 GCF_054177405.1 Leptonychotes weddellii
ATAACCACACAGGAAAGGGAATGGAAGTTATCAGGGGACAAGCAAGTCCAGGATACTTCTGGATGTGACAAAACGAACAGAAATAACCACCACCGAATCAGATCAGTCAAGTGATCACAATGAAGGTAATCTATTTCTTAACCTCAATTACATCTAAGAGGAAATTTACCAATTAAAACATAGGATGCTGCAAAGTGGGA
>NW_027997450.1:0-200 GCF_054177405.1 Leptonychotes weddellii
CCCCACTTTGCAGCATCCTATGTTTTAATTGGTAAATTTCCTCTTAGATGTAATTGAGGTTAAGAAATAGATTACCTTCATTGTGATCACTTGACTGATCTGATTCGGTGGTGGTTATTTCTGTTCGTTTTGTCACATCCAGAAGTATCCTGGACTTGCTTGTCCCCTGATAACTTCCATTCCCTTTCCTGTGTGGTTAC
>NW_027997451.1:0-200 GCF_054177405.1 Leptonychotes weddellii
GGCGCCTGGGTGGCTCAGTTGGTTAAGCGACTGCCTTCGGCTCAGGTCATGATCCTGGAGTCCCGGGATCGAGTCCCGCATCGGGCTCCCTGCTCGGCAGGGAGTCTGCTTCTCCCTCTGACCCTCTTCCCTCTCATGCTCTCTGTCTCTCATTCTCTCTGTCTCAAATAAATAAATAAAAAATCTTTAAAAAAAAAAAA
>NW_027997452.1:0-200 GCF_054177405.1 Leptonychotes weddellii
AGGGCGCCTGGGTGGCTCAGTCGTTAAGCGTCTGCCTTCGGCTCAGGTCATGATCCCAGGGTCCTGGGATCGAGTCCCACATCGGGCTCCCTGCTCGGCAGGAAGCCTGCTTCTCGCTCTCCCACTCCCCCTGCTTGTGTTCCTGCTCTCGCTATCTCTCTCTCTGTCAAATAAATAAATAAAATCTTTAAAAAAAAAAA
>NW_027997453.1:0-200 GCF_054177405.1 Leptonychotes weddellii
CTGGGTGGCTCAGTTGGTTAAGCGACTGCCTTCAGCTCAGGTCATGATCCCAGGGTCCTGGGATCGAGTCCCACATCGGGCTCCCTGCTCGGCGGGAAGCCTGCTTCTCCCTCTCCCACTCCCCCTGCTTGTGTTCCCTCTCTCGCTGTGTCTCTCTCTGTCAAATAAATAAATAAAATCTTTAAAAAAAAAAAAAAAAA
>NW_027997454.1:0-200 GCF_054177405.1 Leptonychotes weddellii
GGGGCACCTGGGTGGCTCAGCTGGTTAAGCGACTGCCTTCAGCTCAGGTCGTGAACCTGGAGTCCCAGGATCGAGTCCCGCATCAGCCTCCCTGCTCAGCAGGGAGTCTGCTTCTCCCTCTGACCCTCCTCCCTCTCATGTTCTCTGTCTCTCATTCTTTCTCTCTCAAATAAATAAATAAAATCTTTAAAAAAAAAAAA
>NW_027997455.1:0-200 GCF_054177405.1 Leptonychotes weddellii
GACAGTGACACCAACCAATTTTAGAAAATGAGCTGTATATGGATAGGGGCAAACTTGCATGAAACACTAGCTTAAGAGAAACCCTGGCCTACTGCGGAAGCACCTGTGTGTGCCGTGCCCTCTGGAAAGGGTCAGGGAAAAGAAGCACCACATACTTTTGGATAATTGAGGAAGATGGCGTTGCCCACGTTGGTATCTGC
>NW_027997456.1:0-200 GCF_054177405.1 Leptonychotes weddellii
GGGCGCCTGGGTGGCTCAGTCGTTAAGCGTCTGCCTTCGGCTCAGGTCATGATCCCAGGGTCCTGGGATCGAGTCCCACATCGGGCTCCCTGCTCCGCGGGAAGCCTGCTTCTCCCTCTCCCACTCCCCCTGCTTGTGTTCCTGCTCTCACTATGTCTCTCTCTGTCAAATAAATAAATAAAATCTTTAAAAAAAAAAAA
>NW_027997457.1:0-200 GCF_054177405.1 Leptonychotes weddellii
ATTTTTTTTCTTAGTCTTTTTAAAATAAAGGAAAATAAAATGCAATTGATTAAAAACTTGCCTTTTTCTATGAATATTTTGTTATTGTTAAGGAGTAACACCCTTAAAACTAGAAAAAAATTATGCCCCACTGTGTTGTCTTTTGTAGTCTTGACTAGAGAAGAGATATGAATTAGATTGTATTGGCAACTGTTTATTTA
>NW_027997458.1:0-1013 GCF_054177405.1 Leptonychotes weddellii
TTTCCTTCTGTTTCTATTTTTTGAAACAGCTTCAGGAGAATAGATATTATTTCTTCTTTGAATGTTTGGTAGAATTCCCCAGGGAATCGGTCAGGCCCTGGACTCTTGTTTTTTGGGAGGCTTTTGATCACTGCTTCAATCTCGTTACTGGTTATTGGTCTATTCAGATTGTCTATTTCTTCCTGTTTCAGTCTTGGTAGTTTATAGGTTTCTGGAAGGCATCCATTTCTTTCAGGTTGCTTAATTTATTGGCATATGATTATTGATAATAATTTCTAATAATTGTTTCTATTTCCTTGGTGTTAGTCATGATCTCTCTCCTTCATTCATAATTTTATTAATTTGGGTCTTTTCTCTTTTCTTTTGGATAAATCTGGCCAGTGGTTTATCGCTCTTATTAATTCTTTCAAAGAACAAGTCCTGTTCTGTTGATCTGCTCTACTGTATTTCTGGTTTCTAATTCATTTATCTCTGCTCTAATCTTAATTATTTCTCTTCTAATGCATGGCTTAGAGATCATTTGTTGCTTTTTCTCCAGTTCTTTAGGGTGTAAAGTTAGTTGGTGAAATTGGGAATTTTCTATTTTTTTGAGTGAGGCTTGGATGGCTATGTATTTCCCCCTTAGGACTGCCTTTGCAGTATCCCATAGGTTTGGACTGATGTGTTTTCATTCTTATTGATTTCCATGAATTGTTTAAGTTCTTCTTCGATTTCCAAAGTTCTTCTTTGATTTCCTGATTTCCCTTTGACCCAAACATTCTTAGGCAGAGTGGTCTTTAGCTTCCAAGTGTTTGAATTTCTTCCAGATTTTTTCTTTTTTTTTTTTTTTTTTTTTAAAGATTTTATTTATTTTATTTGAGACAGAGAGAATGAGAGACAGAGAGCATGAGAGGGAGGAGGGTCAGAGGGAGAAGCAGACTCCCTGCCGAGCAGGGAGCCCGATGCGGGACTCGATCCTGGGACTCCAGGATCATGACCTGAGCCGAAGGCAGTCGCTTAACCAACTGAGCCAC
>NW_027997459.1:0-200 GCF_054177405.1 Leptonychotes weddellii
AAAATAAACAGTTGCCAATACAATCTAATTCATATCTCTTCTCTAGTCAAGACTACAAAAGACAACACAGTGGGGCATAATTTTTTTCTAGTTTTAAGGGTGTTACTCCTTAACAATAACAAAATATTCATAGAAAAAGGCAAGTTTTTAATCAATTGCATTTTATTTTCCTTTATTTTAAAAAGACTAAGAAAAAAAAA
>NW_027997460.1:0-200 GCF_054177405.1 Leptonychotes weddellii
CTGGGTGGCTCAGTTGGTTAAGCGACTGCCTTCGGCTCAGGTCATGATCCTGGAGTCCCGGGATCGAGTCCCGCATCGGGCTCCCTGCTGTCAGCAGGGAGTCTGCTTCTCCCTCTGACCCTCCCCCCTCTCATGTACTCGCTCTCTCTCATTCTCTCTCTCTCAAATACATAAATAAAATCTTTAAAAAAAAAAAAAAA
>NW_027997461.1:0-200 GCF_054177405.1 Leptonychotes weddellii
AGGGCGCCTGGGTGGCTCAGTTGGTTAAGCGACTGCCTTCGGCTCAGGTCATGATCCTGGAGTCCCGGGATCGAGTCCCACATCGGGCTCCCTGCTCAGCGGGGGGTCTGCTTCTCCCTCTGACCCTCTTCCCTCTCGTGCTCTCTGTCTCTCATTCTCTCTCTCAAATAAATAAATAAAATCTTTAAAAAAAAAAAAAA
>NW_027997462.1:0-200 GCF_054177405.1 Leptonychotes weddellii
GAGGGCGCCTGGGTGGCTCAGTTGGTTAAGCGACTGCCTTCGGCTCAGGTCATGATCCTGGAGTCCCGGGATCGAGTCCCGCATCGGGCTCCCTGCTTGGCAGGGAGTCTGCTTCTCCCTCTGACCCTCCTCCCTCTCATGCTCTCTGTCTCTCATTCTCTCTCTCTCTCAAATAAATAAATAAAATCTTTAAAAAAAAA
>NW_027997463.1:0-200 GCF_054177405.1 Leptonychotes weddellii
ACTACTGGGTATTTACCCCAAAGATACAAAAGTAGGGATCCGAAGGGGTACGTGCACCCCGATGTTTATAGCAGCAATGTCCACAATAGCCAAACTGTGGAAAGAGCCAAGATGTCCATCGACAGATGAATGGATAAAGAAGATGTGGTATATATATACAATGGAATATTATGCAGCCATCAAAAGGAATGAGATCTTGC
>NW_027997464.1:0-200 GCF_054177405.1 Leptonychotes weddellii
TGGGCGCCTGGGTGGCTCAGTCGGTTGAGCGACTGCCTTCGGCTCAGGTCATGATCCCAGGGTCCTGGGATCGAGTCCCACATCGGGCTCCCTGCTCTGCAGGGAGCCTGCTTCTCCCTCTCCCACTCCCCCTGCTTGTGTTCCCTCTCTCGCTGTGTCTCTCTCTGTCAAATAAATAAATAAAATCTTTAAAAAAAAAA
>NW_027997465.1:0-200 GCF_054177405.1 Leptonychotes weddellii
GGGCGCCTGGGTGGCTCAGTTGGTTAAGCGACTGCCTTCGGCTCAGGTCATGATCCTGGAGTCCCGGGATCGAGTCCCGCATCGGGCTCCCTGCTCGGCAGGGAGCCTGCTTCTCCCTCTGACCCTCCCCCCTCTCATGTGCTCTCTGTCTCTCTCATTCTCTCTGTCTCAGATAAATAAATAAAATCTTTAAAAAAAAA
>NW_027997466.1:0-200 GCF_054177405.1 Leptonychotes weddellii
GGGGCGCCTGGGTGGCTCAGATGGTTAAGCGTCTGCCTTCGGCTCAGGTCATGATCCCAGGGTCCTGGGATCGAGTCCCACATCGGGCTCCCGGCTCAGCGGGGAGCCTGCTTCTCCCTCTGACCCTCTCCCCTCTCATGCTGTTTCTCTCTCGCTCGCTCTCTAAAAAATAAATAAAATCTTTAAAAAAAAAAAAAAGA
>NW_027997467.1:0-1013 GCF_054177405.1 Leptonychotes weddellii
TACGCACGTCTGCAAATACGGTATCATGTCCCGTGAGATGCGTACGCATGTCTGCAAATACGGCTTCGTGTGCACAGACACGGAGAGTGAATATCCGTGCACGACTCATTTGTGGGCCTCAGATGGGATCACGCGCGGTAGCCCCGCGCGTCCATGCAGACGCACTTCAAGTCCTCGCGCCTGTGCACACCCAGCCCGCTGGGCCCCCGGGCTCAGGACGTAGTGCACACCTGTGTGCACACACCCGCGCGTGCGTGCTCGCTCACGACGGCCAGCCAGCGCGCGCCCGCCGAACCCCCACCTTGCTCCTGTGAGCGCGTGGGGGCCCCTCCGTGGACCACTCCCCCCCCCCCCCCCGCAGCGACCTGAAGCCCTTCACGGCCAGACTGGCCGATTACCTGGTGCTCGCCAAGGTCCGCCAGGCGCTGGGCTTTGCCAGGTGTCAGAAGAGCTTCTACGGGGCGGCCCCCATGACCGCCGAGACGCAGCACTTCTTCCTGGGCCTCAACATGCCCTTGTACGCGGGCTACGGCCTCAGCGAGACCTCGGGCCCCCACTTCATGTCCAGCCCCTGCAGCTACCGGCTCCACAGGTACACACGGGCCCGCCCTGGCGGGTCCCCGGGGCCGGCACTTCCGGCCTGTCCCGGACCCGTGGTCTCCGCCGTGGCCACCGGGGCCTGAGGTCGAAAGGCTTACAGCGCTGGGCCCCAGGGACGGGGTCCTCCCGCCGACCCCTCCCTCCTGTAGGGCTCGCTGTGTTGGAGGCTGGCCCGCATCTGACGCCCCGGGGGCCGGGGGGTGGGGGGAGTTGGGAGGACAGGGCCAGCCCTCCCGTGGGCAGGCAGGGCAGTCAGCTCTGCGGGGGTTGGAGGGATCCCTTGTCGGGCTTAATGACACGCCCTCCTGCTGGCCCCTCCCTGAGGTTGAAGTTGTGCCCTCCCTTCCTTCCTTCCTTCCCCCCTCTTCCCCACTTCCTTCCTCCCTCCCTCCCTTCCTTCCTTCCTTCCTTCC
>NW_027997468.1:0-200 GCF_054177405.1 Leptonychotes weddellii
ACCAAGCATTTGTCCAAAATAATCATTCAGGAGCTTAATAAGAGGAGAGCAGTGGGAACAAATAACAGAAGTCTTGTTTCCTAAGACTTAGATAGAAATGATTTCAGTTAACTTATTTAAAGATAACCAAATGAAAAAATAAAATAATTTTATTTTCATTGAACTGATAAAATTTTAGGGAACAGCAGCCCGATACCGTG
>NW_027997469.1:0-200 GCF_054177405.1 Leptonychotes weddellii
CAGGGCGCCTGGGTGGCTCAGTTGGTTAAGCGACTGCCTTCGGCTCAGGTCATGATCCTGGAGTCCCGGGATCGAGTCCCGCATCGGGCTCCCTGCTCGGCAGGGAGTCTGCTTCTCCCTCTGACCCTCCTCCCTCTCATGCTCTCTGTCTCTCATTCTCTCTCTCTCAAATAAATAAATAAAATCTTAAAAAAAAAAAA
>NW_027997470.1:0-200 GCF_054177405.1 Leptonychotes weddellii
GAATGGTAGTGCCTTTATTGCTTGTCCAGCATGTGAAGGATCAATCCCTATTCTTCAGCTCAGTCCCATCCCCAGAATCTCCATACTCCCTCCATGGATTTTAGAATCAGTTGGTTTGAAATATATGATATTATACCTGGGACATGAATTATTATACACTGCTGTAATATTTTGAACCCTCACTATCATTACCACCACCC
>NW_027997471.1:0-200 GCF_054177405.1 Leptonychotes weddellii
ATACTGGGCGCCTGGGTGGCTCAGTTGGTTAAGCGACTGCCTTCAGCTCAGGTCATGATCCCAGGGTCCTGGGATCGAGTCCCGCATCGGGCTCCCTGCTCTGCGGGGAGCCTGCTTCTCCCTCTCCCACTCCCCCTGCTTGTGTTCCCTCTCTCGCTGTGTCTCTCTCTGTCAAATAAATAAATAAAATCTTTAAAAAA
>NW_027997472.1:0-200 GCF_054177405.1 Leptonychotes weddellii
GGCGCCTGGGTGGCTCAGTTGGTTAAGCGACTGCCTTCGGCTCAGGTCATGATCCTGGAGTCCCGGGATCGAGTCCCGCATCGGGCTCCCTGCTCAGTGGAGAGCCTGCTTCTGCCTCTCTCTCTGCCTGCCTCTCTGCCTACTTGTGCTTTCTCTCTGTGTGTCAAATAAATAAATAAAATCTTTAAAAAAAAAAAATA
>NW_027997473.1:0-200 GCF_054177405.1 Leptonychotes weddellii
GGGCGCCTGGGTGGCTCAGTCGGTTAAGCGACTGCCTTCGGCTCAGGTCATGATCCTGGAGTCCCGGGATCGAGTCCCGCATCGGGCTCCCTGCTCGGCGGGGAGTCTGCTTCTCCCTCTGACCCTCCTCCCTCTCGTGCTCTCTGTCTCTCATTCTCTCTCTCTCAAATAAATAAATAAAATCTTTAAAAAAAAAAAAA
>NW_027997474.1:0-200 GCF_054177405.1 Leptonychotes weddellii
ACCCAGAGCAACAAGAAATTTGAGTCACCCTGCATGCGCATTCCCAGCTGAGGTCAAACAAAGCGACTTTTTGCCTTCCTGTTTCAGCTCTCATATTGTAAATAATCCTTTTTGCCATCTTATGGAGTGCTGTGTTTTTCACATTCTTGTGGGGTTTTTTGTTGGTGGTGATTTCACTGTTTAAAGCGCCCCCCCTCCCT
>NW_027997475.1:0-200 GCF_054177405.1 Leptonychotes weddellii
GCCCAGAGCAACAAGAAATTTGAGTCACCCTGCATGCGCATTCCCAGCTGAGGTCAAACAAAGCGACTTTTTGCCTTCCTGTTTCAGCTCTCATATTGTAAATAATCCTTTTTGCCATCTTATGGAGTGCTGTGTTTTTCACATTCTTGTGGGGTTTTTTGTTGGTGGTGATTTCACTGTTTAAAGCGCCCCCCCTCCCC
>NW_027997476.1:0-200 GCF_054177405.1 Leptonychotes weddellii
GTGGCTCAGTTGGTTAAGCAACTGCCTTCGGCTCAGGTCATGATCCTGGAGTCCCGGGATCGAGTCCCATATCGGGCTCCTTGCTCAGCAGGGGGTCTGCTTCTCCCTCTGATCCTCCCCCCTCTCATGCTCTCTCTCTCTGTCTCATTCTCTCTCTCAAATAAATAAATAAAATCTTTAAAAAAAAAAAAAAAAAAAAA
>NW_027997477.1:0-200 GCF_054177405.1 Leptonychotes weddellii
GCCTGGGTGGCTCAGTTGGTTAAGCGACTGCCTTCGGCTCAGGTCATGATCCTGGAGTCCCGGGATCGAGTCCCGCATCGGGCTCCCTGCTCGGCAGGGAGTCTGCTTCTCCCTCTGACCCTCCTCCCTCTCATGCTCTCTGTATCTCATTCTCTCTGTCTCAAATAAATAAATAAAAAATCTTTAAAAAAAAAAAAAAA
>NW_027997478.1:0-1013 GCF_054177405.1 Leptonychotes weddellii
CATTGTTAGTGTATCAAAAAGCAACTGATTTCTGAGCACTGATTTTGTATCCTGCCACATTACTGAATTGCTGTATGAGTTCTAGT
Organism: Leptonychotes weddellii; assembly: GCF_054177405.1. NCBI lineage: Eukaryota > Metazoa > Chordata > Mammalia > Carnivora > Phocidae > Leptonychotes > Leptonychotes weddellii. The sequence continues at coordinate 87 of NW_027997478.1, forward strand.
GATTTGGGGTGGAGTCTTTTGGGTTTTCTACATAAAGTATCATGTCATCTGTGAAGAGAGTTTGACTTCTTCTTTGCCAATTTGAATACCTTTTATTTCTTTTTGTTGTCTGATTGCTGATGCCAGGACTTCTAGTACTATGTTGAACCATAGTGGTGAGATTGGGCATCCTTGTCCTGTTCCTGATCTTAAGGGAAAAGCTCTCAGCTTTTCCCCATTGACAATGATATTTGCTGTAGGCTTTTCATAGATGGTTTTTATGAATTTGAGGCATTTTCTCTCTATCCCTTCACTCTGAAGAGTCTTAATCAGGAAACGATGTTGTATTTTTTCAAATGCTTTTTCTGCTCCAATTGAGAGGATTATATGGTTCTTGTCTCTCTTTTTATTAATGTGTTCTATCTCATTGATTGATTTGCAAATGTTGAACCACCCTTGCATCCCAGGAATAAATCCCACCTGGTTGTGATAGATAATCTTCTTAATGTACTGTTGGATCCTATTGGCTAGGATCTTGTTGAGAATTTTGGCATCATTATGCATCAGGGATATTGGTCTGTAATTCTCCTTTTTGATGGGGTCTTTGCCTGGTTTTGGGATCAAGGTAATGCTGGCCTCATAGAATGAGTTTGGAAGTTTTCCTTCTGTTTCTATTTCTTAAAACAGCTTCAGGATAATAGGTATTATTTCTTCTTTAAATGTTTGGTAGAATTCCCCTGGGAATCCATCAGGCCCTAGACTCTTGCTTTTCTGGAGGTTTTTGATCACTGCTTCAATTTCATTACTGGTTATTGGTCTATTCAGATTGTCAATTTCTTTCTGTTTCAGTCTTGGTAGTTCATAGGTTTCCAGGAAGGCGTCCATTTCTTCCAGGTTGCTTAATTTATTGGCATACAGTTGTTGATAATAGTTTCTAATAATTGTTTC
>NW_027997479.1:0-200 GCF_054177405.1 Leptonychotes weddellii
CGCCTGGGTGGCTCAGTTGGTTGAGCGACTGCCTTCGGCTCAGGTCATGATCCTGGAGTCCCGGGATCGAGTCCCGCATCGGGCTCCCTGCTCGGCGGGGAGTCTGCTTCTCCCTCTGACCCTCCTCCCTCTCATGCTCTCTGTCTCTCATTCTCTCTGTCTCAAATAAATAAATAAAATCTTTAAAAAAAAAAAAAAAA
>NW_027997480.1:0-200 GCF_054177405.1 Leptonychotes weddellii
CGCCTGGGTGGCTCAGTTGGTTGAGCGACTGCCTTCGGCTCAGGTCATGATCCTGGAGTCCCGGGATCGAGTCCCGCATCGGGCTCCCTGCTCGGCAGGGAGTCTGCTTCTCCCTCTGACCCTCCTCCCTCTCATGCTCTCTGTCTCTCATTCTCTCTGTCTCAAATAAATAAATAAAATCTTTAAAAAAAAAAAAAAAG
>NW_027997481.1:0-200 GCF_054177405.1 Leptonychotes weddellii
TGGGGCGCCTGGGTGGCTCAGTCGTTAAGCGTCTGCCTTCGGCTCAGGTCATGATCTCAGGCTCCTGGGATCGAGCCCCGCTTCGGGCTCCCTGCTTGGCGGGAGGCCTGCTTCTCCCTCTCCCACTCCCCCTGCTTGTGTTCCCTCTCTCGCTGTGTCTCTGTCAAATAAATAAATAAAATCTTTAAAAAAAAAAAAAA
>NW_027997482.1:0-200 GCF_054177405.1 Leptonychotes weddellii
ATTTCATCTTGTCAGGTTTGGGCCAACATTGTGCCTATCACTGACTTTTGTCTTTAATTTTTTTTTATTTTATTATGTTATGTTAATCCCCATATGTTACATCATTAGTTTTAGATGAAGTGTTCCATGATTCATTGTTTGTGCATAACACCCAGTGCTCCATGCAGAATGTGCCCTCCTCAATACCCATCACCAGGCTC
>NW_027997483.1:0-200 GCF_054177405.1 Leptonychotes weddellii
GGGGCGCCTGGGTGGCTCAGTTGGTTAAGCGACTGCCTTCGGCTCAGGTCATGATCCTGGAGTCCCGGGATCGAGTCCCGCATCGGGCTCCCTGCTCGGCGGGGAGTCTGCTTCTCCCTCTGACCCTCCTCCCTCTCATGCTCTCTGTCTCTCATTCTCTCTCTCTCAAATAAATAAATAAAATCTTAAAAAAAAAAAAA
>NW_027997484.1:0-200 GCF_054177405.1 Leptonychotes weddellii
AGGGGCGCCTGGGTGGCTCAGTTGGTTAAGCGACTGCCTTCGGCTCAGGTCATGATCCTGGAGTCCCGGGATCGAGTCCCGCATCGGGCTCCCTGCTCAGCAGGGAGTCTGCTTCTCCCTCTCCCGCTCCCCCCTCTTGTGCTCTTTCTCTCTCTCACTCTCTCTCTCAAATAAATAAATAAAATCTTTAAAAAAAAAAA
>NW_027997485.1:0-200 GCF_054177405.1 Leptonychotes weddellii
GCACAAATATTAATCCAAGATGGGTTACAGACCTAAGTTTAAAAGCTAAAACTAGGAAGCTTGCCCAGAAAGTGGGAGAATGTCTTCTCCTACAGGGTAGGGAATGATTTCCGACAGGATACAGAGGGCAATAACCACAAAGGATAAAACTGGCAAGTTAGACTTCATTAAAATGAAAACATTCTGGGGGTGCATGTGAC
>NW_027997486.1:0-200 GCF_054177405.1 Leptonychotes weddellii
CCTCCCGAATATCGCCTCGGATTCACTTCTCCGCACGTCCTACCTTCCAGAAAGTGGTCGCTTTTCTGATGAGAGAGTTGTTGCTCTTCTTTTCTTCGATCTCCTGTTGAGTTTGTAGGTGTTCAGAATGGTTTGATCCCTATCCAGCTGAATTCCTGAGAGGAGACGAAATCCAGGTCTCCTACTCCTCCGCCATCTTC
>NW_027997487.1:0-200 GCF_054177405.1 Leptonychotes weddellii
TGGGGCGCCTGGGTGGCTCAGTTGGTTAAGCGACTGCCTTCGGCTCAGGTCATGATCCTGGAGTCCCGGGATCGAGTCCCGCATCGGGCTCCCTGCTCGGCAGGGAGTCTGCTTCTCCCTCTCCTGCTCCCCCCTCTTGTGCTCTTTCTCTCTCTCACTCTCTCTCTCAAATAAATAAATAAAATCTTTAAAAAAAAAAA
>NW_027997488.1:0-200 GCF_054177405.1 Leptonychotes weddellii
GGCGCCTGGGTGGCTCAGTCGTTAAGCGTCTGCCTTCGGCTCAGGTCATGGTCCCAGGGTCCTGGGATCGAGCCCCACATCGGGCTCCCTGCTCGGCAGGAAGCCTGCTTCTCCCTCTCCCACTCCCGCTGCTTGTGTTCCCTCTCTCGCTGTATCTCTCTCTGTCAAATAAATAAAAAATCTTTAAAAAAAAAAAAAAA
>NW_027997489.1:0-1013 GCF_054177405.1 Leptonychotes weddellii
GAATCTTAAATAGGCTCCACGTCCAATGCGAGCCCAATGCGGGGCTTGATCTCACAACCCTGAGATCATGACCTGAGCTGAAATCAAAAGTCCAATGCTGGGGCACCTGGGTGGCTCAGTCGGTTAAGCGTCTGCCTTCGGCTCGGGTCATGGTCCCAGGGTCCTGGGATCGAGCCCCGTATCGGGCTCCCTGCTCCACAGGAGGCCTGTTTCTCCCTCTCCCACTCCCCCTGCTTGTGTTCCCTCTCTCACTGTCTCTCTCTCTGTCAAATAAATAAAATCTTTAAAAAAAAAAAAAAAGTCCAATGCTTAACTAACTGAGCCACTCAGGAGCCCAGGCCTGGGTATTTTTAATATTGTTTCAAAAGTTAATTTTAATATACAAATGCACATCATATTAAATAGATACTTTACTGATTGTAAATTTAAATTCTCTTTATAAATTCAAATGCCAATTATGTGGTGAGGAAAAGGTCAAGCCTGCATTCCTTAAGCCATGATGCCAGCAACTTTTCTTGAGGTTTATTTATGTATTTTTTTTCTTTCTCTCTTTAGTTACCGAGCACCTAGAAGGTAAGAATTCTACATTATTTGTCTTATTTTTATAAAGATTTTATTTATTTATTTGAGAGAGAGAATGAGATAGAGTATGAGAGGGGGGAGGGTCAGAGGGAGAAGCAGACGCCCCGCTGAGCAGGGAGCCCGATGCGGGACTCGATCCTGGGACTCCAGGATCATGACCTGAGCCGAAGGCAGTCGCTTAACCAACTGAGCCACCCAGGCGCCCCTCTTTTTTTTTTTTTTTTAAAGATTTTATTTATTTATTTGAGAGAGAGAGAATGAGAGACAGCACAAGAGGGAAGAGGGCAGAGGGAGAAGCAGACCCCCTGCCGAGCAGGGAGCCCGATGCGGGACTCGATCCCAGGACTCCAGGATCATGACCTGAGCCGAAGGCAGTCGCTTAACCAACTGAGCCACCCAGGCGCCCTACATTATTTGTCTTTGAGTTTGTT
>NW_027997490.1:0-200 GCF_054177405.1 Leptonychotes weddellii
ATTGGGCGCCTGGGTGGCTCAGTCGGTTAAGCGTCTGCCTTCGGCTCAGGTCATGATCCCAGGGTCCTGGGATCGAGTCCCGCATCGGGCTCCCTGCTCAGCCAGGAGCCTGCTTCTCCCTCTCCCACTCCCCCTGCTTGTGTTCCCTCTCTCGCTGTCTCTCTCTGTCAAATAAATAAATAAAATCTTAAAAAAAAAAA
>NW_027997491.1:0-200 GCF_054177405.1 Leptonychotes weddellii
AGGGCGCCTGGGTGGCTCAGTTGGTTAAGCGACTGCCTTCGGCTCAGGTCATGATCCTGGAGTCCCGGGATCGAGTCCCGCATCGGGCTCCCTGCTCGGCAGGGAGTCTGCTTCTCCCTCTGACCCTCCTCCCTCTCATGCTTTCTGTATCTCATTCTCTCTGTCTCAAATAAATAAATAAAAAATCTTTAAAAAAAAAA
>NW_027997492.1:0-200 GCF_054177405.1 Leptonychotes weddellii
AGCCTGCTCGCTCTCCCACTCCCCCTTCTTGTGTTCCTGCTCTATCTCTCTCTCTGTCAAATAAATAAATAAAATCTTTAAAAAAAAAAAAAAAAGATGCAGCAGGGCGCCTGGGTGGCTCAGTTGGTTAGGCGACTGCCTTCGGCTCAGGTCATGATCCTGGAGTCCCGGGATCGAGTCCCGCATCGGGCTCCCTGCTC
>NW_027997493.1:0-200 GCF_054177405.1 Leptonychotes weddellii
CGCCTGGGTGGCTCAGTTGGTTAAGCGACTGCCTTCAGCTCAGGTCATGATCCTGGAGTCCCTGGATCGAGTCCCGCATCCGGCTCCCTGCTTGGCAGGGAGTCTGCTTCTCCCTCTGACCCTCCCCCCTCTCATGTGCTCTCTCTCTCTCATTCTCTCTGTCTCAGATAAATAAATAAAATCTTTAAAAAAAAAAAAAA
>NW_027997494.1:0-200 GCF_054177405.1 Leptonychotes weddellii
CCTGGGTGGCTCAGTCGTTAAGCGTCTGCCTTCGGCTCAGGTCATGATCCCAGGGTCCTGGGATCGAGTCCCACATCGGGCTCCCTGCTCGGCAGGAAGCCTGCTTCTCACTCTCCCACTCCCCCTGCTTGTGTTCCTGCTCTCACTATCTCTCTCTCTGTCAAATAAATAAATAAAATCTTTAAAAAAAAAAAAAAAAA
>NW_027997495.1:0-200 GCF_054177405.1 Leptonychotes weddellii
AACATCGATGCGAGGACCACACAGGGCCTGGCTGACGCCAGAAGGATGCCTGCAGTCCCCTCTGCCCAGCGTGACAGGTTAGTGCAGGAGGGCAAACAGCCAGCAGCTGGAGTCATGTCGTCATTATGAAGCATGGCTCAGGCATTTTCCAACAGTCTGTTTTGACTTCTTTTACTTGGAGTTAAAAGAAGCCCTTGAGT
>NW_027997496.1:0-200 GCF_054177405.1 Leptonychotes weddellii
TGAGGGGCGCCTGGGTGGCTCAGTTGGTTAAGCGACTGCCTTCGGCTCAGGTCATGATCCTGGAGTCCCGGGATCGAGTCCCGCATCGGGCTCCCTGCTCGGCAGGGAGTCTGCTTCTCCCTCTGACCCTCCCCCCTCTCATGTGCTCTCTCTCATTCTCTCTCTCTCAAATAAATAAATAAAATCTTTAAAAAAAAAAA
>NW_027997497.1:0-200 GCF_054177405.1 Leptonychotes weddellii
AAAAAAAAAAAAATACAGCCTCGAGGTAAGTTGTTTCTAAGGAACCAGAAAACCAAGGGCTAGTCCACACTCTGTTATTATATTCCATGCTCGTGTATCCCTGTCAAGTACAGTACTCATCAGCTGAGCACTTCTTTAGCAGTGATTCTGCAATACACATTTCTCAGTTTTCTACAGACAACATCAAGAACCAACCAATG
>NW_027997498.1:0-200 GCF_054177405.1 Leptonychotes weddellii
GGCGCCTGGGTGGCTCAGTTGGTTAAGCGACTGCCTTCGGCTCAGGTCATGATCCTGGAGTCCCTGGATCGAGTCCCGCATCGGGCTCCCTGCTCGGCAGGGAGTCTGCTTCTCCCTCTCCCACTCCCCCTGCTTGTGTTCCCTCTCTCGCTGTGTCTTTCTCTGTCAAATAAATAAATAAAATCTTAAAAAAAAAAAAA
>NW_027997499.1:0-200 GCF_054177405.1 Leptonychotes weddellii
AGTGGACAAAGCATTCTGTAGTAAACGGATGGTAGTTTTGGCAAAAGCATTGTATGCAGGGAAGGCAAATCTGTATCCAGACTGTCTATTTCAGGAAGAACAAAAGGCTTCCCCCTCCAAGATGGAAGTGGTCCAATAAAATCAACCTGCCACCACGTAGCTTGCTGATCACTCTGGAGAATGGTGTCAAGGACTCAGTG
>NW_027997500.1:0-1013 GCF_054177405.1 Leptonychotes weddellii
GGAAGTAGCTAAAGTCCTCTTGCGGGAGATCGTGCCCCGGTTTGGCCTGCCGTTAACAATCCACGGTGACAATGGACCCACATTTGTGGCAGACGTTGAACAGGTCTTGACCAAATCTCTCAACACCACCTGGAGACTCCACACCACTTACTGGCCCCAAAGTCCAGGGAAAGTAGAGCTAATGGATCGCACCCTCAAGGGAACCTTAGCAAAGTTCTGTCAGGAGACTAACCTCCCATGGCCGGATCTGCTACCCATAGCTCTCCTGTGTGCTCGCTGCACACCCTGGACATTAGGTTTCTCCCCATTCAAATTAATATATGGACGGCCTCCCCCGTGCTTGGGAAGCCTTCCAGGAAACTTGCATCAGGTTGGAGATAAAGGGATAAAGGAACAGCTTCAGGCCCTGGGGGCCACCCTAAAGAAATTACAAAAGTACACATCGAGAGGGCCCCAATCTCCTTAGGGTCTCAGGTACACTCCTTCCAGACAGGGGAGTCAGTTTTGGTCAAGGACTGGAAGAAAGACCCCCTCAAACCACAGTGGACAGGGCCCCACACTGTTGTTCTACCCGCCCCTACTGCCGTCAAGGTCTCAGGCATCACCCCGTGGGTCCACCACTCCAGAGTGAAGAAAGCTCATCATTCGAATGAGGAGCTGTGCCAGCGGAGAGTCCAGCTAGACTTCACGAACCCACTCCTGCTTCACCAAACCCACTCCAGCTTCACCTTCGACGAGACCCCACCGACTGATGGACACCTGCTCGCCATGGTCCCTGGCTCTCATCGGCGTGATTTCCCTCATCTTGGGAGCTGGACTCTACACTGTTGCCCCTCCTGGCTGGACTTCCCCCCAGAGGCTTACTATTGTCATTGCTTATTGGGTCACCCTAGGGTGATGCCTCCCACCAAGCACTTAACCACTCAAATCCACCCCTAGCATCTGACTTGTCCACGGGTTTCATCTGCTGACAGGTTAGCCACGATGGCTCCCTCTACCTAAGGTCATAGACC
>NW_027997501.1:0-200 GCF_054177405.1 Leptonychotes weddellii
CTTTTTTTTTTTAAAGATTTTATTTATTTATTTGACAGAGAGAGACACAGCGAGAGAGGGAACACAAGCAGGGGGAGTGGGAGAGGGAGAAGCAGGCTCCCCGCAGAGCAGGGAGCCCGATGCGGGACTCGATCCCAGGACCCCGGGATCATGACCTGAGCCGAAGGCAGTCGCTTAACCAACTGAGCCACCCAGGCGCC
>NW_027997502.1:0-200 GCF_054177405.1 Leptonychotes weddellii
ATTTTTTTTTTTTAAAGATTTTATTTATTTATTTGACAGAGAGAGACACAGCGAGAGAGGGAACACAAGCAGGGGGAGTGGGAGAGGGAGAAGCAGGCTCCCCGCAGAGCAGGGAGCCCGATGCGGGACTCGATCCCAGGACCCTGGGATCATGACCTGAGCTGAAGGCAGTCGCTTAACCAACTGAGCCACCCAGGCGC
>NW_027997503.1:0-200 GCF_054177405.1 Leptonychotes weddellii
GTTGAATGAGGCAATGAGACAGAATTTGGACACTTAGAACATCTAGGAAGCGATCTGTCCAAATGACTTGGTAACACCATCTATGAGTGATCTCATACTTCTTTTCTGCTTCTAGGATTGTTTTCCTTTCTTCCAGATTCCTGTTCCTATGGGAAAGCATCACGATCATAAAAAACTAAGAAAGCGTATTAGCTGAAAAA
>NW_027997504.1:0-200 GCF_054177405.1 Leptonychotes weddellii
TTGGGCGCCTGGGTGGCTCAGTTGGTTAAGCGACTGCCTTCGGCTCAGGTCATGATCCTGGAGTCCCGGGATCGAGTCCCGCATCGGGCTCCCTGCTCGGCAGGGAGTCTGCTTCTCCCTCTCCTGCTCCCCCCTCTTGTGCTCTTTCTCTCTCTCACTCTCTCTCTCAAATAAATAAATAAAATCTTTAAAAAAAAAAA
>NW_027997505.1:0-200 GCF_054177405.1 Leptonychotes weddellii
GATGGCCCAGCTCTGCTGCACCTTCTGTGCTCAGTCATTGCCTGGGAGCAGCACAAGAGTCAGAGGATGGGGGTGGGGTGGGTAGCATGGCCTCAGAGTGAGCACTGCAGCGGATCTAAAGGTACAGCAGCTGGAGGCTGTCAGACATCTATATTTCTAACAGAGGGTTCTCTTGAAGGGAGAGCTGAATGGTATCTCCA
>NW_027997506.1:0-200 GCF_054177405.1 Leptonychotes weddellii
AATGGCCCAGCTCTGCTGCACCTTCTGTGCTCAGTCATTGCCTGGGAGCAGCACAAGAGTCAGAGGATGGGGGTGGGGTGGGTAGCATGGCCTCAGAGTGAGCACTGCAGCGGATCTAAAGGTACAGCAGCTGGAGGCTGTCAGACATCTATATTTCTAACAGAGGGTTCTCTTGAAGGGAGAGCTGAATGGTATCTCCG
>NW_027997507.1:0-200 GCF_054177405.1 Leptonychotes weddellii
AGACGATGGACTCTGAAAAACAAACTGAGGGTTCTAGAGGGGAGGGGGGTGGGAGGATGGGTTGGCCTGGTGGTGGGTATTGAGGAGGGCACGTTCTGCATGGAGCACTGGGTGTTGTGCACGAACAATGAATCATGGAACACTTCATCTAGAACTAATGATGTAATGTATGGGGATTAACATAAGAATAAAAAAAAAAA
>NW_027997508.1:0-200 GCF_054177405.1 Leptonychotes weddellii
AATAGGGGCGCCTGGGTGGCTCAGTTGGTTAAGCGACTGCCTTCGGCTCAGGTCATGATCCTGGAGTCCCGGGATCGAGTCCCGCATCGGGCTCCCTGCTGTCAGCAGGGAGTCTGCTTCTCCCTCTGACCCTCCCCCCTCTCATGTACTCGCTCTCTCTCATTCTCTCTCTCTCAAATAAATAAATAAAATCTTTAAAA
>NW_027997509.1:0-200 GCF_054177405.1 Leptonychotes weddellii
CAGGGCGCCTGGGTGGCTCAGTTGGTTAAGCGACTGCCTTCGGCTCAGGTCATGATCCTGGAGTCCCGGGATCGAGTCCCGCATCGGGCTCCCTGCTCGGCAGGGAGTCTGCTTCTCCCTCTGACCCTCCTCCCTCTCATGCTCTCTGTCTCTCATTCTCTCTGTCTCAAATAAATAAATAAAATCTTAAAAAAAAAAAA
>NW_027997510.1:0-200 GCF_054177405.1 Leptonychotes weddellii
GGGTGGCTCAGTCGGTTGAGCGACTGCCTTCGGCTCAGGTCATGATCCCAGGGTCCTGGGATCGAGTCCCACATCAGGCTCCCTGCTCTGCGGGGAGCCTGCTTCTCCCTCTCCCACTCCCCCTGCTTGTGTTCCCTCTCTCACTGTGTCTCTCTCTGTCAAATAAATAAATAAAATCTTTAAAAAAAATAAAAAATAAA
>NW_027997511.1:0-1013 GCF_054177405.1 Leptonychotes weddellii
AAAAAAAAAGAAAATATACTTACTTAAGACTGCTAAATTGTCTTTACCAAATTAGTTGCCGTGTTCTATGTTCTCATTAAATGTTTTGCTTATTTCTTTTAGGGGTCTTGGAGATTTTGTATAATTGTACCTAGAATACACAGACTCGTCCAACTTGTCTGTCCAGACTAGTCCAGATAGTTATGTTTTTTTACAGTTGTGGTCATTTTGCCACATATTTGTCTCCCTGTCTTCTTCAGAACTGCTGGCTAGATCTTGGCTATAGTAAAAGATTTATTGTCTTTGAGCTGCTACTGCTTCTGAGCTGCTGACACCCATTAATCAGTGTGACTTACTGACCCTGGTGTTATCTGGAACTGTGTGCTTATATTAGATAGGTTGTGGCTGGAGTCCATTCATTATATTTCCAGGTTCTAACTTCTCTGTATGATCGCAGCTTAATCATGCTGGCAAACATCACATAGGTATTATAGAATCCCCTTATACCACTTACAAAACCCCCTCACTTAGCTTTGAGGTGTTCTATAAGGGAAAATTCCAAATGGGCTTGTATTATACACCCAATAATTCAGAGCTAAATCTGTAAAAGCTTCAAATGTCATTTACAGTCTGTAAACACTGCAGAACTATATATTTTCAATAAAGACAAGCCCTCTGATGGTCTTCTTAAATCGTGGAAAGCTAAAACAAGGAACACACCAGTTCAATGTATCTTTGCCTTGGATAAAAGAGTCAGATTTGCCTGCTTGCAATTCACCTCATTCACCTATGGTGCATTGATTCTGACATCTAATTGATCAGCCACCGTGATCACTAAGGCAATTGTTTGCCAAGCATCACTGGCAAAATAAATTTAGCTTATATTTGTGATGTACTCTATTGTTTCTATCCAGAAGTGGGAACAAATAAGGAACAGGAAATTGAACATAATTTGAATTCGGAAACTGAACACAATTCTATATCATAATTTGTACATGTATAATGACCACTCTGTGTTTTCTTGTCTCTTACTT
>NW_027997512.1:0-200 GCF_054177405.1 Leptonychotes weddellii
CAAATATTGCTAAAATGTCTTACCTACCCAAAGGAACCTACACATTCAATGCAATCCCTATCAAAATACCATCAACGTTTTTCACAGAGCTGGAACAAACAATCCTGAAATTTGTATGGAACCAGAAAAGACCCCGAATAGCCAAAGGAATGTTGAAAAAGAAAACCAAAGCTGGAGGCATCACAATTCCAGACTTCAAG
>NW_027997513.1:0-200 GCF_054177405.1 Leptonychotes weddellii
GGGGCGCCTGGGTGGCTCAGTTGGTTAAGCGACTGCCTTCGGCTCAGGTCATGATCCTGGAGTCCCGGGATCGAGTCCCGCATCGGGCTCCCTGCTCAGTGGAGAGCCTGCTTCTGCCTCTCTCTCTGCCTGCCTCTCTGCCTACTTGTGCTTTCTCTCTGTGTGTCAAATAAATAAATAAAATCTTTAAAAAAAAAAAA
>NW_027997514.1:0-200 GCF_054177405.1 Leptonychotes weddellii
AGGGGCGCCTGGGTGGCTCAGTTGGTTAAGCGACTGCCTTCGGCTCAGGTCATGATCCTGGAGTCCCTGGATCGAGTCCCACATCGGGCTCCCTGCTCAGCGGAGAGCCTGCTTCTCCCTCTGACCCTCCCCCCTCTCATGTGCTCTCTGTCTCTCTCATTCTCTCTGTCTCAAATAAATAAATAAAATCTTTAAAAAAA
>NW_027997515.1:0-200 GCF_054177405.1 Leptonychotes weddellii
ACATTACATCATTAGTTTTAGATGAAGTGTTCCATGATTCATTGTTTGTGCATAACACCCAGTGCTCCATGCAGAATGTGCCCTCCTCAATACCCACCACCAGGCTAACCCATCCTCCCACCCCCCTCCCCTCTAGAACCCTGTTTGTTTTTCAGAGTCCATCGTCTCTCATGGTTCGTCTACCCCTCCGATTTCCCCCG
>NW_027997516.1:0-200 GCF_054177405.1 Leptonychotes weddellii
GCGCCTGGGTGGCTCAGTCGTTAAGCGTCTGCCTTTGGCTCAGGTCATGATCCCAGGGTCCTGGGATCGAGCCCCATATAGGGCTCCCCGCTCCGCAGGAAGCCTGCTTCTCCCTCTCCCACTCCTCCTGCTTGTGTTCCCTCTCTCGCTGTGTCTCTCTCTGTCAAATAAATAAATAAAAATCTAAAAAAAAAAAAAAA
>NW_027997517.1:0-200 GCF_054177405.1 Leptonychotes weddellii
GGGCGCCTGGGTGGCTCAGTCGTTAAGCGTCTGCCTTCGGCTCAGGTCATGATCCCAAGGTCCTGGGATCGAGCCCCGCATCGGGCTCCCTGCTCCGCGGGAAGCCTGCTTCTCCCTCTCCCACTCCCCCTGCTTGTGTTCCCTCTCTCGCTGTGTCTCTCTCTGTCAAATAAATAAATAAAATCTTTAAAAAAAAAAAA
>NW_027997518.1:0-200 GCF_054177405.1 Leptonychotes weddellii
GGGCGCCTGGGTGGCTCAGTTGGTTAAGCGACTGCCTTCGGCTCAGGTCATGATCCCGGAGTCCGTGGATCGAGTCCCGCATCGGGCTCCCTGCTCGGCAGGGAGTCTGCTTCTCCCTCTGACCCTCTCCCCTCTCATGTGCTCTCTCTCTCATTCTCTCTCTCAAATAAATAAATAAAAAATCTTTAAAAAAAAAAAAA
>NW_027997519.1:0-200 GCF_054177405.1 Leptonychotes weddellii
TTGGGGCGCCTGGGTGGCTCAGTTGGTTAAGCGACTGCCTTCGGCTCAGGTCATGATCCTGGAGTCCCGGGATCGAGTCCCGCATCGGGCTCCCTGCTCTGCAGGGAGTCTGCTCCTCCCTCTGACCCTCCCCCCTCTCATGTGCTCTCTGTCTCTCTCATTCTCTCTGTCTCAAATAAATAAATAAAATCTTTAAAAAA
>NW_027997520.1:0-200 GCF_054177405.1 Leptonychotes weddellii
CGCCTGGGTGGCTCAGTTGGTTAAGCGACTGCCTTCGGCTCAGGTCATGATCCCAGGGTCCTGGGATCGAGTCCCACATCGGGCTCCCGGCTCAGCGGGAAGCCTGCTTCTCCCTCTCCCACTCCCCCTGCTTGTGTTCCTGCTCTCGCTGTCTCTGTCTCTGTCAAATAAATAAATAAAATCTTTAAAAAAAAAAAAAA
>NW_027997521.1:0-200 GCF_054177405.1 Leptonychotes weddellii
GGGCGCCTGGGTGGCTCAGTCGTTAAGCGTCTGCCTTCGGCTCAGGTCATGATCCCAGGGTCCTGGGATCGAGTCCCACATCGGGCTCCCTGCTCCGCGGGAAGCCTGCTTCTCCCTCTCCCACTCCCCCTGCTTGTGTTCCTGCTCTCACTATGTCTCTCTCTGTCAAATAAATAAATAAAATCTTTAAAAAAAATAAA
>NW_027997522.1:0-1013 GCF_054177405.1 Leptonychotes weddellii
TTTTCTTCCATTTCCCTTTTTAGGTGAAAATCCAGGCTTTTAAAAATCTCCTTCCCCCGTGGAAGATGTAAACTCAGTTTTTATTATTTTATTGGATACCTTAACATGCATATTTGGCATGATAAAATTTAAAGTGAATCAATATCTTCATTCCCTTCCTAGTCAGTGACATTAAAACATTAAATCGGATGACCAGCTTCCCATTTAACATATTGTTATCTAGTATTTTAGTCCCATCTCATTTTTACATATCCCAAATTAGTTGTATAAATTACTATTATTACTATCTGTAGATTTACCCACTGGTTTATCTGTTTCTTTACTCACCATTGTTTCTGGCATCCTGAAGCAAGATAAAGTCTTGGCTCTAGACTTGGTCCCTGGAGGTTTCTTTTCCTTTTTTCTTCTTGAAATCTCAGCATTTCTAGGAATTGGTAGTAAGAAAAATTTCAAATCACCTGGTTCCTGTATTGCTGGTAGTTCCTTTATTCAAGATCTGTAGCATTGTAATAATACTTCTTCCTTTTGAAAAACTGAAAGCCAGGGAAGAGATTGTGTGTCCTGAAGGGGACAGGAGGGAGAGCAGAGAGAGAGTTAGGGATGAAGGGAGAAAAGAAAGGCGAGTATGGGCGAAGGAAGGTGGCAAGGCTTCGGGGGTGATGACTCAGTGTGGGTGCCTCTAAGGGAAGGAGTATCTGGGCCACAGGTCAGGCACTAGAGCCCACAGCCCCTGAGTGGATGGGGGAGGCGGTCAGTGGGGCCTGGGCTTAAATGTGACCCCAAATCACTGGAGCACCCCGGCGTTTGGCTGCTACATGCCAGGAACCCCAGCACTACCGTGGTGGTGCAGAGCCCTGATTCCCACCAGGACTAGTGACGGCTCGGAGGCAGAATGAAGTCGGTTAAAGGGAAATAAAGGAATTAAATATTTCTTGCTCACGTAGTTGGCGGGCTGAGATTCACACCTGCCCCCTATCCACACACACACACTATCTTTTAAAACTGTAGTCTAG
>NW_027997523.1:0-200 GCF_054177405.1 Leptonychotes weddellii
CATTGGGCTCGACTTTACTAGTCACCAGAGGATTGCAAATTAAAATTACAGCATTACGCCACTATATACCCATCAGAATGGCTAAAATTGAAAAGAATGATACACCGAATGTTAAGGATGATGAGAGAAGAAATTGGTAAAACCACTTTAGAAAACTACTTGGCAGTATACACGAAAACTGAACATATGCACATCTTATC
>NW_027997524.1:0-200 GCF_054177405.1 Leptonychotes weddellii
CGCCTGGGTGGCTCAGTTGGTTAAGCGACTGCCTTCGGCTCAGGTCATGATCCTGGAGTCCCGGGATCGAGTCCCGCATCGGGCTCCCTGCTCAGCAGGGAGTCTGCTTCTCCCTCTGACCCTCCTCCCTCTCATGCTCTCTGTCTCTCATTCTCTCTGTCTCAAATAAATAAATAAAATCTTTAAAAAAAAAAAAAAAG
>NW_027997525.1:0-200 GCF_054177405.1 Leptonychotes weddellii
AGACGATGGACTCTGAAAAACAAACTGAGGGTTCTAGAGGGGAGGGGGGTGGGAGGATGGGTTAGCCTGGTGGTGGGTATTGAGGAGGGCACATTCTGCATGGAGCACTGGGTGTTATGCACAAACAATGAATCATGGAACACTACATCTAAAACTAATGATGTAATGTATGGGGATTAACATAAGAATAAAAAAAAAAA
>NW_027997526.1:0-200 GCF_054177405.1 Leptonychotes weddellii
TGGGCGCCTGGGTGGCTCAGTTGGTTAAGCGACTGCCTTCGGCTCAGGTCATGATCCTGGAGTCCCGGGATCGAGTCCCGCATCGGGCTCCCTGCTCGGCAGGGAGCCTGCTTCTCCCTCTGACCCTTCCCCCTGTCATGTGCTCTCTGTCTCTCTCATTCTCTCTGTCTCAAATAAATAAATAAAATCTTTAAAAAAAA
>NW_027997527.1:0-200 GCF_054177405.1 Leptonychotes weddellii
CATGTGTTCATTTTATTTAATGTCTGCCTCTCCAACTGGACTGCAAGTTCCACAAAGTCGGAGACCATTTATAGTGTTCTACACCATTGGATATTCATTGCTGAGCACATGGTACCTGATACATAAAAGGTGCTCAAAATATTTTTATTTAATAAATGAATGAATTAAGTCATTATTCTTAGTTCTTATCTGTGTTTGTC
>NW_027997528.1:0-200 GCF_054177405.1 Leptonychotes weddellii
AACAAACACAGATAAGAACTAAGAATAATGACTTAATTCATTCATTTATTAAATAAAAATATTTTGAGCACCTTTTATGTATCAGGTACCATGTGCTCAGCAATGAATATCCAATGGTGTAGAACACTATAAATGGTCTCCGACTTTGTGGAACTTGCAGTCCAGTTGGAGAGGCAGACATTAAATAAAATGAACACATA
>NW_027997529.1:0-200 GCF_054177405.1 Leptonychotes weddellii
GGCGCCTGGGTGGCTCAGTTGGTTAAGCGACTGCCTTCAGCTCAGGTCATGATCCCAGGGTCCTGGGATCGAGTCCCGCATCAGGCTCCCTGCTCTGCGGGGAGCCTGCTTCTCCCTCTCCCACTCCCCCTGCTTGTGTTCCCTCTCTCGCTGTGTCTCTCTCTGTCAAATAAATAAATAAAATCTTTAAAAAAAAAAAA
>NW_027997530.1:0-200 GCF_054177405.1 Leptonychotes weddellii
GCGCCTGGGTGGCTCAGTTGGTTAAGCGACTGCCTTCGGCTCAGGTCATGATCCTGGAGTCCCTGGATCGAGTCCCACATCGGGCTTCCTGCTCGGCAGGGAGTCTGCTTCGTCCTCTGACCCTATCCCCTCTCAGGTGTTCTCTCTCTCTCATTCTCTCTCTCTCAAATAAATAAATAAAATCTTTAAAAAAAAAAAAA
>NW_027997531.1:0-200 GCF_054177405.1 Leptonychotes weddellii
AGAGCAAGATGGCGGAGGAGTAGGAGACCTGGATTTCGTCTCCTCTCAGGAATTCAGCTGGATAGGGATCAAACCATTCTGAACACCTACAAACTCAACAGGAGATCGAAGAAAGGAATAGCAACAACTCTCTGAACAGAAAAGCGACCACTTTCTGGAAGGTAGGACGTGCGGAGAAGTGAATCCGAGGCGATATTCGG
>NW_027997532.1:0-200 GCF_054177405.1 Leptonychotes weddellii
GGGGCGCCTGGGTGGCTCAGCCGGTTAAGCGTCTGCCTTCGGCTCAGGTCATGATCCCAGGGTCCTGGGATCGAGCCCCGCATCGGGCTCCCTGCTCCGCAGGAAGCCTGCTTCTCCCTCTCCCACTCCCCCTGCTCGTGTTCCCTCTCTCGCTGTGTCTCTCTCTGTCAAATAAATAAATAAAATCTTTAAAAAAAAAA
>NW_027997533.1:0-1013 GCF_054177405.1 Leptonychotes weddellii
TGATTTGGAAAAACGGAGCTGCCTGGCTCACACCCCAGTCATTTTCAGTGTGAGGAAGGCCTTGTTCCTTCTGTTAAAGGAGACAGTCCATCTGGATAATTGGGAATTCCTATCTTGGGAATTCTGGGGTGGGAGCAGGGAGGGTGCTGTTGTCTGGGACCCTCCTTTTATGCACAAAGGCTGATCGTACCAGACCACGCAACTCGAAACCCCAAACTGCCCATACTTTCTCTCGATAGCTTAAAAAAATTGTTTTCCAGTGATGGGGTAGGGAGGGTACATACCTTCTCCAGGATTAAGGGTTTTATTGGCCTTGACCATGGAAAAGTCCCAACCAACATGTTGCATAAAAAGCAACTGTTGAAATTCTGGCAACAGTGGGAATAGGTGTGGATTATGTCCACATTCGCCATCAGGCTTTTATAACCAAGGAGCAACCAATCCCAGACCCACAAATCTAATAATGGATAAAGCTACACAACCAAGGGCTTGACCGTCACGGGGGTGCAGTGGGCATTTTCAGCTCTCAGAGCTGCCCCCCATCGCCCCCAGGTCTGTCTCGGGGGTATTCAGACCCCAGACATTTCCTCAGATTAGAAGGGACCATGTTTTCAGCCGCTGCTTCGAATCTTGTGGAGGAACCAGCTCCTGAGCCCTGGACATGCACACACCTGTACGAGGTGAGGGAAAACCCTGGAAACACGAAGATAAAAGATGACACAGAGCAGGACCACCAGCCCCTGGCAGTGTGTGAAGATTTAGCAGAAGACAAATGGAACCAGGATACTATTTGTCATTGAAAAATTAGAATTAAAAAAAAAAAACAACTCCCTAAAATATCAAAGCTTTAATACCAGCCAGCTGGCTTCCTCGTTGCAATGGAAAAAGCAGCTCCACCCAGCTGGCAGGATGGGGAAAATGCGCCTCTTCTCCCGATTTTACGCGGACACCCGGTTCCTCGAGTTTGGGCAGCATTGTGACAGGCTGGATGGTCTCCCTTCGGCTACTAGGCT
>NW_027997534.1:0-200 GCF_054177405.1 Leptonychotes weddellii
GGGGCGCCTGGGTGGCTCAGTTGGTTAAGCGACTGCCTTCGGCTCAGGTCATGATCCTGGAGTCCCTGGATCGAGTCCCACATCGGGCTCCCTGCTCAGCAAGGAGCCTGCTTCTCCCTCTAACCCTCCCCCCTCTCATGTACTCTCTCTCTCTCATTCTCGCTCTCTCAAATAAATAAATAAATCTTTAAAAAAAAAAA
>NW_027997535.1:0-200 GCF_054177405.1 Leptonychotes weddellii
AAGGGGCGCCTGGGTGGCTCAGTTGGTTAAGCGACTGCCTTCGGCTCAGGTCATGATCCTGGAGTCCCGGGATCGAGTCCCGCATCGGGCTCCCTGCTCAGCGGGGAGTCTGCTTCTCCCTCTGACCCTCCCCCCTCTCATGCTCTCTCTATCTCATTCTCTCTCTCGCAAATAAATAAAATCTTAAAAAAAAAAAAAAA
>NW_027997536.1:0-200 GCF_054177405.1 Leptonychotes weddellii
AGGGGCGCCTGGGTGGCTCAGTTGGTTAAGCGACTGCCTTCGGCTCAGGTCATGATCCTGGAGTCCCGGGATCGAGTCCCGCATCGGGCTCCCTGCTCGGCAGGGAGTCTGCTTCTCCCTCTGACCCTCCTCCCTCTCATGCTCTCTGTATCTCATTCTCTCTGTCTCAAATAAATAAATAAAATCTTTAAAAAAAAAAT
>NW_027997537.1:0-200 GCF_054177405.1 Leptonychotes weddellii
TGGGGCGCCTGGGTGGCTCAGTTGGTTAAGCGACTGCCTTCGGCTCAGGTCATGATCCTGGAGTCCCGGGATCGAGTCCCGCATCGGGCTCCCTGCTCGGCAGGGAGTCTGCTTCTCCCTCTGACCCTCCTCCCTCTCATGCTCTCTGTATCTCATTCTCTCTGTCTCAAATAAATAAATAAAATCTTTAAAAAAAAAAA
>NW_027997538.1:0-200 GCF_054177405.1 Leptonychotes weddellii
CGCCTGGGTGGCTCAGTCGGTTAAGCGTCTGCCTTCGGCTCAGGTCATGATCCCAGGGTCCTGGGATCGAGTCCCGCATCGGGCTCCCTGCTCAGCCAGGAGCCTGCTTCTCCCTCTCCCACTCCCCCTGCTTGTGTTCCCTCTCTCGCTGTCTCTCTCTGTCAAATAAATAAATAAAATCTTAAAAAAAAAAAAAAAAA
>NW_027997539.1:0-200 GCF_054177405.1 Leptonychotes weddellii
AGGGCGCCTGGGTGGCTCAGTTGGTTAAGCGACTGCCTTCAGCTCAGGTCATGATCCCAGGGTCCTGGGATCGAGTCCTGCATCGGGCTCCCTGCTCTGCGGGGAGCCTGCTTCTCCCTCTCCCACTCCCCCTGCTTGTGTTCCCTCTCTCGCTGTGTCTCTCTCTGTCAAATAAATAAATAAAATCTTTAAAAAAAAAA
>NW_027997540.1:0-200 GCF_054177405.1 Leptonychotes weddellii
CTAACCACCATCAATTACCTTAGTGTTTTGTAACTTGTTTTCCACTTTTCCCTCCTTTTAAAACTGAACTTAAGGCAATGTACACAGAATTATAATAAATGAACTTCAATAGGAAGAGTTCAAGATTTAAAAAAAGAAAAAACCCACAGTACATTTGAATGGCTTGCCTCCTGGTTTTTCCACTAAAGATTACATAGGTA
>NW_027997541.1:0-200 GCF_054177405.1 Leptonychotes weddellii
ATTTTTTTTTATTCTTATGTTAATCCCCATACATTACATCATTAGTTCTAGATGAAGTGTTCCATGATTCATTGTTCGAGCACAACACCCAGTGCTCCATGCAGAACGTGCCCTCCTCAATACCCACCACCAGGCCAACCCATCCTCCCACCCCCCTCCCCTCTAGAACCCTCAGTTTGTTTTTCAGAGTCCATCTTCTC
>NW_027997542.1:0-200 GCF_054177405.1 Leptonychotes weddellii
GGGGGTGGCTGGGTGATAGACACTGGGGAGGGTATGTGCTATGGTGAGTGCTGTGAATTTTGTAAGACTGATGAATCACATACCTGTACCTCTGAAACAAATAATACAGTATATGTTAAAAATAAAAAAAGAGGGTAGTAGGAACAGAAAAATGAAGGGGAGGAAATCGGAGGGGAAGACGAACTGTGAGAGTCTATGGA
>NW_027997543.1:0-200 GCF_054177405.1 Leptonychotes weddellii
GCCTGGGTGGCTCAGTCGTTAAGCGTCTGCCTTCGGCTCAGGTCATGATCCCAGAGTCCTGGGATCGAGTCCCACATCGGGCTCCCTGCTCGGCAGGAGGCCTGCTTCTCCCTCACCCACTCCCCCTGCTTGTGTTCCTGCTCTTGCTATCTCTCTCTCTGTCAAATAAATAAATAAAATCTTTAAAAAAAAAAAAAAAA
>NW_027997544.1:0-12144 GCF_054177405.1 Leptonychotes weddellii
GATATTTGAAAAACCATCTCAAAGGAGAATTCCAAGAACACACACACAAAGACAATTAGCAACACTGACATGAATTTGATAAGAGATGCCAAAGTCATCTTTAGCCACCGGGCAATCATCAGTGGTGTTTCCTCCCCACAGAGGTCACGTGTGTTTCCGTGGTCAGGGATCACCTGCCTGCTATCAGTTTTCTACAACCTTCTGAGTAGTAAAGTAGCTCAAGGACAATGAAAGGCACAGACTGTTACCCCATCCTTTAACCACGAATAGTGTGCTAGACAAGGAAGGATAACTAAGTAATTTTTTTTTCTTTGCCCAGGGGAACTTCAAAAGTTTTCCTGACAATAAAACTTACAAATTAATTATTTCTTTCTTTTTAACGTCTCCCCTCCAGCAAAATAATCCAAGTAAAATCATCACCACTTTTATTGTATCACAGTACTTTGTAATTTGTTAGTTCTCTAAAATTTTGATACCTTACTTATGGAAAGTATCTAAGTTTTGGAAAATGCACACTTTTATGTAAAACACAGATTTATGTTTTATTCTGAATGGCCACTGTATATCTTCTTAGATTATAGTTTAAGTAGTTTCTTTTTAATAATTGATTTTTTGTAGTGACAAAAATATATGAATGGGTTTAAAATGCAATTTCCTGGTTATTTTGATAAAGTGACGATCAGTTCACAGGCATTTGTCTGACAATATAAAGGTGACCCTGAAAAGACTTCTCTTAACTTGCATTCAAGATTGTAAAATGTTCTCTCGATCTTGTTGAAAATGATTTCAAATCAGTTTGTGGCTTGTTGAAAGTACGGCATCAAATGCAAATGATAGCTGAAATATACCCTTTAAGTTTTATAAATAAGTAGTTTTATAAAATAATTTGTAAAACATTTTAATCGGAGATCATTTTATTGTGTCTGGGGACACATATGTGGTCTCTGAGCACGAGAGAATGATTTCTTTCTCTTTGTCAAATACATACAGGATCTAAACTGAAGATAGAGGCTCTTCACCCATCACTTGTATAATCCAAAATAAGAAGTGAACATGCTCCCAAGCCTCTTTCATGTTTATTTCTTGAGTCAAACTGTTTGACTACTATCTCAAGAACACCAAAGAGTGTAGCTAAAGGAAAATGGTCAGTGTATGTGTGCACATGTGTGTGTTGCCAGTTAAAACAGAGGCGCCTATGTATAGCTCTTCTCGGTGCCCTGAGGTCTGGATATTATGAAGCTCATTTTTGTCCTTTGTATTCCAGGCAAAGATTACCTTTCTTCCTTAGTTCACTCTCTGTTATTTGCCACCTCTGGAACTCAGGAGAGATCAGGTCAAAGGTGATGGTGTGCTCTGAGAGACTGAACTGATACCTAGCTGGTAGCTGGCTGTTGCCTGTTCACCATCAGAGCAGACATATATAGGTGCATCTACGTGAACTGAATCTCACGAGACCCGGATTGAAGGGCCAGCTGGTTGGCCTGCTGATTTGAGGGGGAGGGGGGAGGTTCTTTTTTTTTCTCTTTTGGGGCAAGAGAGAAGTCTACTTTTTAAACAGGTAATTATTGAATCAAGATTTGTGTATGTGTCTTGTATTTTGGGGGAGTGTCTAACAGTAGGAAATATGATTGGTTTCCCAAAGAATGTTCCAGGATACTTGAGCAGAGGCAGGACTGAGATGAGGCTGGCAATCTAGAAGAGCATGTGGATCAGGCAGCTATCTCTCAAGCCAATTCTTGAGCCAATAGCAAGATATCTGGGAGGCTTATAAAATTTACAAATATAGATCATTTCCGGTTTCTTATATTGTTCTTTCTACTTCAGTTTCCATTATGCAATTGTCCCCAATATTTTTTTTAAAAAATACCAATCAGTATGTTAAGGTTAAAAGATACCTCTCACCTATGAGATCCTTCCAGATGAAACAATGTAGGTAGAGCAATACAGTGGGATTATTTTAAAAGATGTCCCACTCATGAGGCCCTGGTTTATGGGAACACAGAGCTGTACTGCATGATGGAAAACCCTTCCCTGATGTGATGGCTCCTGGACATGAATTCAGAGGTGAATCCAACACCTCCAGAGTAATTATAACTCATAACTTCCAAACAACATTTATTTTTCTCCTACACGAGAACTTGGTAAAATTTTCTCCAACTTCATATAGATTTCTCTGTTTTCCATTTAAACAGCAACAACAACAACAACAAACAGCAACAACACACATTTGAACATGAGCATGTACATAACGGAGCTTAATTAAATTAATGCCACTTTGATTCACTGTTTAAAATGTATCCCCTAGTTAATAGGCATAACAACTTGCCCCTCAGGAAGAGACAAAATGCCAAGATCCACAGGTGTACACAATTATTTTATAGCTTGCATTCATACTTAGTCTTACTCTTGATTTTGATCTAATGATGGCACACATCAGGGCAAGCCAAGCTTTCAACAAGTGAAAAATTCTTTCCAAAAACAAGAACTATAAGTGAAGCTTTAATTAAAGAGATTGCAAATAACCAGTCCCTATTTTACAACATGCCAATTTTATGTCTATCTAACACAATGGAGAATGGTCCTTGCCCTCTGTAAGTGTATTAGTTTTAAGCGTTGGTGGGTGTGCATACCTTGGTAGACAGCTTTAAATCCAGGGGAGGCAATGCTATCATCCGATTGCAGGTGGAGCCACATCTGGTTGCTCATGCTCACAATGAGGTCAGGAACGCTGGACCCAGTGAGTCTGCACAGAAGAGAAATGTTAAAACCATTATTTGAATCACCAAGTATCTCTACTTTACCTTGAAGAAGACGGTCCTGCTGCTTAAACAAACAGCTATACGTATATGCCTTAAGACCCTCCTTTGAAGAATCCATAGTCACTTGTAATTTATATTTAATCCTCTACATTACAGGCATTTTATAGTAATTATTCTCTTCTCTGTTTGAAAGTGTACATCTTCAGTTTTAAAAAGTGACTTAGGGTGACCAACCACCTTATTTGTCCGGAACTGAAGGGCTTCTCCAGGTGCAGGACTTTTAGTCCTGAACCCGGAACAGTTGGTGATCCCATGTGAAGGAGAGGGATATCTTATTGCTCTATGGGTTGTATTGTGTCACACCATCAACATCTCTAAGCTGAGGAATGTTCTGGTTCATTCACAAAATGCTTAGATTTTCCACTTTGAAATTATCATGTACCTTTACCACAAAATCTCTTTTAGAAATACATCATAGGATGGAATATTATTCAGCACTAAAAAGAAATGAGCTGGTTTTATCATGTCATGAAAAGAAACTTAAGCTACATACTGTGTGATTCCAACTCTATGTCATTCTGGAAACAGCAAAACTATGGAGACGGGAAAAAGATATCAGAGGTTGCCTCGGGTGGGAGGAGGGATGAAGAGGTGGAGAAGAGGAGGAGTTTTAGGGCAGTGAAACTACCCTATATGATACTGTAATGGTCAATACATGTCTTTATGTGTTGGTCCAAACGCATAGAATGGAAAGCAGCACGAGTGAATCTCAATACAAACTATGAATTTGGGGTGATAATGATGTGTCAAAGTGGTTTCATTAATTGTAACAAATGTACCAACCGGTGGGGACTGTTGATAGTGGGAAAAACTGTGTGTAAGGGGACAGGGGATTACATGGAACGTATCTGTTCCTTCCTCTTAATTTTGTTATGAAATAAAACAGTTCACACACACACACACACAAAACCAAAGTAGCCATATATTAAGAAAATATCGACAAGAAGAACAGCATGCATGGCTGAAATAGATTTGGCGATTTTATTGAACTTTCCCTCTGCAAATCAATGTCCAGGTCACACCAAATGGAAGTTTCAACGAAGCATGCATTGCATGTGAATAAAATAGTCACAGAGGGGCCGCTATCAGCCAGCACAGAGAAACACTAAATCCACTGACTGAACTCAAGATGCTGACAAAAAAGCATGTTGAAATAGAAAAAGTGTAAGAAAAAAATCAATTCAACCAAAATAAATGTCTCTAATCAAATAGGAAGCTTTGCTTTCAGCAAAGTACTTTCAGGAATATGAACACATGATTCACCCCATCAATCATATGATTTGTCTATCAACCCAATACACTCACCTGGGGCAGTACAGAAAACCTGCTTCTTCAAAGGAAGATGAACAATTGTCATTACATGGGAAGTAACTCATGCAATGTTACACACCAGTTGGAAAAAAAAAACAAAAAACACCACCACAGAATTTCAGTGAGTAATATGCAGTCCCTAAAAATATATTTCTTTTTTTTTTTTTAAAGATTTATTTATTTATTTGAGAGAGCGAGAATGAGAGAGAGAGAGAGAGAGAGTACATGAGAGGGGGGAGGGTTAGAGGGAGAAGCAGGCTCCTCGCCGAGCAGGGAGCCCGATGCGGGACTCGATCCAGGGACTCCAGGATCATGACCTGAGCCGAAGGCAGTCGCTTAACCAACTGAGCCACCCAGGCGCCCCCTTAAAAATATATTTCTTTTTGAAGATTTTTCTTTGTTAGGAGATTGTTCTTTTATATTTGGTGTTTTATTTGCTTGTTTGGTTTGAAGAGACTTATTTTCTTCCCTATGCATGCCTTTTATTGAAGTGCAACATACCAAAAAGTGAACAGAACATAAATGTCTACCGTAAATGTCTGTTTACTTTCACTTAGGACTATAAAGCCACAACATTTTTCTTTTTGTTAGTCCTTACCAGAAGTATCTTTTCCTAACCTTTTACTTTCAAGTTACTCTATGTATATACATTGCATATTTGTCTCTTGTAAGCATAATTGATTTGTATTATTTTTATATTTTATTTATACTCTTATCTAATCAGAGAATTTCACCTTTTATTTAGAATATAATTTCATGAAAAATGAAAGTTCATTTTTCCTGGTTTTCCTTTTTTGATTGGTTAATTATCTTTGACTTAACCGTCTTACCTGATAGCTTTTCTTCCCCCCCAACCCTTCAAATATGTCATTCTGCTGTCTTTTTATTTCTGTTGTTTATATTGAGAAGCATTCTATCAGTCTTATATTTGCTCTTTTGAAAATATTTCTTTGCTTATACTGATTTTAAGATATTTCCTTGTCCTGTTTTGCAGCAGATTTATTGTAATATGCCAGTGTGAGGTTTTCTTTGTATTATCCTGACTGGCTTATGGAATTTCATGAATCTCTACCTTGATGTCTGTTGTCAGTATTGGAGAGTTCTTAGTGATAATGTTTTCAAATATTGGTCACTCTCTTTCTTCCAGAACTCCAAGTATACCCATCATTTCTGTGCATTTTTCCCTGATTCAGCTGGAATATTTTTTACTCAACTATCTTCCAGTTCAAACCACATAGATTGAGGTAACTATAGCAGATATTGTATTGTTCAATTCTTAAACTTCCATTTGACTTGTTGTTATATATTACAGTTTTCTGGTAAAATTTTTGATTATTTCATTTATTTTTAAATGTATAAATCATAGGTAATTATCGAAGTCCCTGAGTGTTAATTGCAATGTCTGGATATCTTGTTCTTTTTCTATTCTCTCTCTCCTGGATTGGAGTCATTGGGCACTGTTTCTGGACATTTCAGGTAATTTTTGTTTAATGCCAGACATTGTGTATAAGCCAACCTAGAAATTATGTATACTGTTACCTTCCCCTGAGAGGATTTAATTTTCTTCGGACAGTGGAGTGACCACCTTGACCCATTCAGGCATTGGAATGATTCTCAGCTGCATTTACAGCATGTGGTTTTCCCAGTGCTCACCCTTTCTTATGTCACAATCCAGAGAATATATTTACTAGTAGATCTCCTTAAAAAAAAAAAAAAAGGTCCTGGACACCATATTTGTCCTCTTAGCCCTGAAAATTCCAAAAGTTCTGCTGAGCTCTGTAGATCTGTAGCAGCAAATTTTTGCTTGGGTTCTTTTCTTCTAATCCTGGGAAAGTTAGGCTTAGGCAAATACATCAAGGACCAAAGCCAAGCAGATGCCAGGCTTGTTATCCTGTAACTCCCTTTTCCTTGATAACTTGGACCCTCAAGTCCTCATTGTTTTGATAGCCCAATTCAGGGGCCCCCACACCCCGTGTCTCCCAAAACCATATTCTCTTAGTCACTGATATCTGTCTGCCAGGGTGCCCTAAACTGAGAAGAAAATGCCCCCGGGAGAAAGTGATTTATGAAATATGAGATTCATCTTAATGCGTATCTGTTCTTCTTTGATTTCTACCTTCTAAAATCCTGGCTGCCTTATATTATTCTCTTATGCCTTGAAAGATTTGCCTATTCATTATATATTCAGCTTTCTTAACTATTCTCAGCAGGGGTTATGTCTGGTATTTCTGGAGGAACGGGGCTCCAGGTGCTCATTTTCTATCTGGCTTATTTCTTTTCCTTTTTTATTTCTCTTGGATTACATTCTCTAGACTATGTGAATATATGAAGGTAAGTCTGGTCTTACTCATAGCCATTATAAACAGTTACTTGTTGTATCTTAGGTTAAATTCACTGTTTTGGGTAGGTGCCTGGCTAGCTCCTTTGGATGCAACTCTTGATCTTGGGGTTGTGAGTCTGAGCCCCATGTTGGGTGTAGAGATTACTTAAGAATAGAATCCTTTAAAAATCACTGCCATGGGTAAGAAAATGAATAGAAAAGGACAAGTATCATTTTGTCATAAAGTTTATATAAACGTAATAAAAAGTATAACCACTGATCTTTCTTACATGCTAATATATATTGACTCTTGAGTTACATGTAAGATAAATAGAAGAGAATGCCTTTTTCTTCCTTTTAAATTTTTTCTTTTTTATCGAAGTATGTTTGACATGCAATATTGTATCAGTTTCGGGTGTACAACATAGTGATTCAACAACTCCGTACATTATGCAATGCTCACCATCTGTCCCCATGCAGCGCTATCACAATATTGTTGACTATATCCCCTATGCAGTTCTTGTCACCTTTGTGACTTATTTATTTTACAACTGGAGGTTTGTGCCTCTTAATCCTCTTCATCTATTTCATGCACCCTGATTCCCCTCCCTGCTGGCAACCACCAATTTGTTCTCTGGATTTATGAGACTGTTCCTGGTTTTGTATTTATCTGTTATTTTATCATTATTATATTTGGATTCCACATATAAGTGAAATCAGATGGTATTTGTCTTTCTTTGACTTATTTCACTCAGTATAATACAATCTAGGTCCATCCATTCCATCCATGTTGTTGCCAATGGCAAGATTCCATTCTTGTTAACGGCTGAGGAATATTCGTGTGTGTGTGTGTGTGTGTGTGCGTGCGCGCGCATGTGTGTGTACACACCACATCTTCTTTTTGGCATTTATCAACATTGCTTGGAGTTGGAGTCAACACCCCTCTGATCTACATTCCTCATGTCCACTCTCCAGTCACCTGCTATACCCCCTGGACCTTGAGATTCATGACATTATTCAACCCCACTCCACTGCTTATCTCTGTCATCTCCTTCCTGCAACCCACCTGGTGACTGCCATCATTACTGTGAGAGTGTCCACATGGATAATGCTGGTAAACGATTCATAGTTCCTTGATCCTTTCAACTCCAGGGACCCAACCCTCCCCTCCATTTAAAGTGAGATGCTGGTCATACCTTGTACTTTGCTACTCTGTAATAAAAATCCTAGCCTCTTCACCATTCTCTCTGACCACCAGTGTCCTTTAACTGTCATGTGCTTGCATTCCACTGAAACCCACTCTTCAAATTCCAGGGGCCTCTATTTATTTCATTATTATTTTACATGCCCTGGACAATGTGGCTGATACTCTGGTATACTCTCTCAGCAGTCCCTCCACAGTGCTCTTGATATCCTTACCATCTGCTCCATCTATCTGGCAAAACCCACCTAGGATCAACCGAACAATCCAGTTTATCTTCCTCTAAGTTGATGAAGAATTTGTTGACTTACACCAATATATACCTATGGTCTCCAGATTCCTGCCAGCCACTCAACACACACTTTTTCCCTGGGCCACACCCAGCATATTTCCCCTTCCCATTCCACTAACTGTTGTCCCAAACCATCATCATCTTTCCCAAGCTCCTTCCCAATGCTATTTCCCTTCCTCAATATAGATAACTTGATTTGTAAATATAGGAGAAAGCACATTTAGGCAATCAAGTATGAACTGCCTGCCCCTCAGAGTCTCCTAAACCCCTCCTGATCCCACGAAACACCTAGTCACTAAAGGTTGAGAGAAGTAGTGCCTTCTCTCGTTTTTCCCTCTCTTGCCATCCCATTCATCGCACCACTTCCTCCTCTCTGTCTCCACTTTCTTAGTTTGAGTGCCGATTGGCCCACACCAGCATCACCGAAGCAGCCTCATAACAGCCTCCTGGTTCTGGATCCCTTCCCTTCTAGGCACTGGGTTTAATTCTAAGTTGTCAAAAACTGAACTACCATGTAGAGAATGTTCATACCTTGAAAAGATTTATGTTGCCAAATTTACTACTTCAGAAATGGCTCTGGTGCATATGTTTGAATTTCTTACGGTTCTGCACTCGCTGCTATTTTATTTCTATCTATGTCAGTCTGTTGATTCACATAAAATTGAATAAGCAGGTACATGGTATACTTTGCACAAAGTTCATTCAATCGAAGTCAGATTAGGATGGTTTGTATTTCTCTTTAGAATTTAAGCTGGCTACTTATTTAACTGGTCTTTTTATGAAAAAAATTGTGAAATGGCATTCACAATTATTTTTTAATAATTGTTTTAAGATTATTTAAAGTTTTTAAAAATTATTTGAAAAATTTTAAAAGTGTATTTGTGTTAAATTTTTTTAATCTTAAAATTATTTTACTGTTATTTAAAACAAAGGAAAACAGTTTCCTTCTTGTTCTTTTTTTCATGTTTCTGGGATGATTTTCATTATCTGGCACTGGCAAATGAGTTTTTGGAAGCAAAGAGCAAATATTATTGATACCCTTTGCAACTGCTTATCTGTTCAAAATGGAATTTTTAAAAAAATATTAGTACCTGGAAAATAAAACAGATGCTTGTTTTGAAAAAATACTTTAGCAGTCATCATAACACATGCTTTTTAATCACTTTCTTTAAACAGCTTCATTTTTTCCTAAATTCTCTTTAGAGTACATAATCTTTTGATTTAAACTTAAAAATAAAACTATTCTAATGAAATGCTAACTTGATTTACTTGTTAGAAAACTACAATAAAATTTTCTTTTGGAAAAAAGAGCCATCATATTGGAGATTCCCAGCTTTCTCTTGCCCTCTGTCTCTACATTGGAATTTCCAACTTGTCCCAGACATAGGTGAACCTTATGCTTCAACCATATTGACCTTTGTAAACATCCTCCAAAATACTGGCATTTCTCAGCTTCCAGGTTTTTGGCAAATACTGAAATCACTGCCTTAATAACCATTCTTCTTAGATAGCAACTAAGAGTTCTTAAAGATTTGAGGGTTCTCACTAGTCATTTCTTAACCCCTTTAGACAATGTAAGAATTTTTTCTCTAGGCCATTGTAGAATTCTGCATATACCTCATTTAAGACAGATGCATTGCAAGCACCTACTTTAACATCTGTCTCCTACTGATTTCTGAACTTCCTTAAGGGTAAGCTTACATCTTGGTCTTTTTATCCCCGACTCTGGCACATAACATGCAGAATTTTTGTAGTAAATACATAAATGAAAATATAAATTAACCCTCATTAAAATTTACTATATATCCACATGTTAAAATTTTATAGGAATATTTCCAAATGATGATTTAAATCTTTATTGTATCTTAGCATACCAAGGAGTTGGTACTTGGGGTCCTGTTATAGCTCTGTCATTAATTCACCCCTAATTTAAGCTAAATTATTTTACCTCTATGTGAGCTTCCTCATCTGTTAAATAATTGTATTAACTTTTTTTTTTTAAAGATTTTATTTATTTGAGAGAGAGAGAATGAGAGACAGAGAGCAGGAGAGGGAGGAGGGTCAGAGGGAGAAGCAGACTCCCCGCTGAGCAGGGAGCCCCACGCGGGACTCGATCCTGAGACTCCAGGATCATGACCTGAGCCGAAGGCAGTCGCTTAACCAACTGAGCCACCCAGGTGCCCTGTATTAACTTATTTTAAAGGAGTTGTTGAAATCTAAAATTCTCTGACTTTTTGACAGATTTCAGAGAAGGTAGAGCTGACTTTTATTCAGTGGTTTGATGTGTCTATTGCAGTTAGTACCCATGTTGAATAGAAATGCCCAGTATTTATGACAATAATTTCCAGTATATTAAATGATTTTGCCAATTTGAAGTAAATGACTTTTGATTATGTATCTGTTCCTTTCCACCAAACAAAGCACATTGCATTGAGAAAAATCTCAACTCTTTCACATGAAAATGGGTCAGGGTTCTTTCTTTCTTTTCTTTCTTTCTTTCTTTTCTTTCTTTCTTTCTTTCTTTCTCTTTCTTTCTTCTTTCTTTCTTTCTTCCTTCCTTCCTTCCTTTCTTTCCTTTCCTTTCCTTTCTTTCTCTCTCTCTCTTTCTTTCTTTCTTTCGTGGGTCAGGTTTCTTTAAACCATAATTTCACCCATATGACTTTATGGTGTTTTATAGCTTTATGATGTTTTTATAGCTGGTAATATTATAGTCTATAGAAGAGTGATCTCATTTCTGAATAGATCTTCTCTTTGGCCCT
The DNA here is from genome assembly GCF_054177405.1 of Leptonychotes weddellii. Classification (NCBI taxonomy): domain Eukaryota; kingdom Metazoa; phylum Chordata; class Mammalia; order Carnivora; family Phocidae; genus Leptonychotes; species Leptonychotes weddellii. The sequence goes on from NW_027997544.1 coordinate 10,703, forward strand.
TGTTAAAATATTCAACAGTTCTGTCCCCACATACATGAACTGTGTCTGCTAGAAAGGATGGCTAAACCAACCATGATAATGTTCACTCAGTGCAATGCCTCTGTGAATCCCCATGTTGTTGTGTATGTAAATAGTTTATCCTTGGTTCTGCAGAGTAGAATTCCTGTGTATGAGTATGCCACCCACTGGCATATTTGTCTGTTCAGCTGTTTAAGGTCATTTACATGGTTTACAGGGCTTTGCCAGTTAGGAATAGAGTTGATGTACACATTCATGTAGGGTAAATTTTATTTCCCTGGGGTAAATACCTAGGAGTGGGATTGCTGGATGTTATGATAAATGTATGTTAAGTTCATAAAGAACAGCCTGTTTTCCAGAGAGGATGTACCATTCGACATTCCCACTTGTGTTCTCAGAAATTACATAGAGTATAACTACTGCTGGTGATATCCTCAAAAAGACAAAACTGCAGTGATGGAGAACACATCAGCTGTCCAGGGATCAGAGTGGGAGGTGTGGCTACAAAGGGATGACAGTTCTGGGGGTGGCAGAATCACTCTATACCCTGATTCTGGTGCTGGTTATACACATCTACTCACGTGTTGATACTTGTAGATCTGTATACCAACAACTCCTATTTTACTGTATATTAATTTTAAAAAAATAATAATTTGTTCTAACATGGATATAAAAAACACCCAACAGTGAACATGCCACAAAGCTGTCAAAACATGAAATTAATGAGGTAGAAACCCTGGAATAAATTATACCTACTTTCCTCTGGTGGGTGTCTAAAAGGAAAATGGTGTGCTAAACCTTTAACATACTCATTTTAATTGTAAATTGGGCAGGTGAAAAGCAAATGCTCCTCCTAAGTTAAAAACTGGCCTAGAATTCACTGATTTCAAAGTTTTTATAGTTCCTTAATGTCCATAAATTTCATAAGTTCTGCAGAAAGTGTACAAAATGCAGAGTTATTCAAAATAAGTATCTCCTTTGGCCATCTGTCTTAATTGGGTGGAGCCGGGGTACTAAGGAAAAGTTTAATTAATTAATTTAGAAGAAGAAAGAATATCCGATCTGTTCAGGCACCTGCACGGACCATTCCTCTCAGAGATGGAGTAAAATACCTTTAATAAGTTTAAGAGATGCCCTGATACAAACCCTAAGTAAAAGTTGGCAACCCAGAGGTGCCAAAGCTAGAGTGATAAGGCAACTTAGTCACTAAACAAACCAAGGCAGAAAGGATTTAAACACTGGTCATAATTGTGATCTTAGGTTCTATACATCTTCAGATATAGTACTGACTGAGCCCTGAGAGCAAATCAGCCTAGGAGGGAGCCCTGATGGGCATTAAAGGTTCTTAATCCACCCTGTACCTAGAGGGGTTCCTCACTCGTGAAAGTCACAGGTCCCATGTCTAGTTACATGATATGCACGAG
>NW_027997545.1:0-1013 GCF_054177405.1 Leptonychotes weddellii
GGTCTAAAAGACTCTTCACACTCAACTTCTGCTGCTTCCTCCTATGACCTCTATCATTCCAGTCAAACTGAACTACTTGCAATCCTCAGGATGCTTCTTCCAGATTCTTTACACATGGCATTTCCCCCAGTTTCCCTCTAGAATATATATACAATTTTTCCCCCAAGAATAATCATTCCCATTTGTCACTCTGTCTCATTTTACACACCCTTCTGGTTTTTCAGGACTCATGTCTCATCCTCTATTGACTCTTCAAGGATCACATTTTGGACACACAGGATCACACCCCAAACATATATTCGTCCCACATGTCACTATAATGCCTTGTGCTTGTTGCTATTTTAGCACTTAATGCAGAAATGAATTCACAGTTCCCCCCCACACACACACATAAGAACACAGTACTAATCCTTAGTAGGAGTCCAGTTGCTAAATAACTTAGATAAGCATATAATATGAAGCAGGTGAAGAAAATACCAAAAATAAAAAAAGGAAGATGTTTTCTTGAAACAATGAAGAAAAAAAAACCCACCAGAAAACATCATGGTTAATACAAATCTGTTGTGACTACGTGGGGCCCACCTAGACAATCAAGGATGCTTGCTTATCCTAAGGTCAGCGGATTAGCAGCCTCAATTCCAAATGCAATCTTCCCCCCTACGCCAGGTACTGGAACTGATTCACAAGTTCCAGGAATGAGGATGTAAACATCTTTGGGGGCCATTATTCTGACAACCACAATCACTAGTAGAACACGAATAAAAAATCTCATGAATTAGGTTAGCATCAACTACCTCCCACATTCTACACCAGTTTTTTTTTTTTTTAAACCATTTTCATTACAGTTTGATTGACTAAAGGGGATTTTCTCTATTCACCAATAGAACAGCTTAATGTGAATGGTGTGCTATTGGATTCTCACTTACTTTACAGCTTATGTTCATTTCTTATTTTGTGGCTTCTGTTCAATAATTAATGAAGGTGGAGTTGAGAAGCAATTAGAGATCAGGGGA
>NW_027997546.1:0-200 GCF_054177405.1 Leptonychotes weddellii
GCGCCTGGGTGGCTCAGTCGGTTAAGCGTCTGCCTTCGGCTCAGGTCATGATCCCAGGGTCCTGGGATCGAGCCCCGCATCGGGCTCCCTGCTCCGCGGGAAGCCTGCTTCTCCCTCTCCCACTCCCCCTACTTGTGTTCCCTCTCTCGCTGTGTCTCTCTCTGTCAAATAAATAAATAAAATCTTTAAAAAAAAAAAAA
>NW_027997547.1:0-200 GCF_054177405.1 Leptonychotes weddellii
GGCGCCTGGGTGGCTCAGTTGGTTAAGCGACTGCCTTCGGCTCAGGTCATGATCCTGGAGTCCCGGGATCGAGTCCCACATCGGGCTCCCTGCTCAGCAGGGAGTCTGCTTCTCCCTCTGACCTTCCTCCTTCTCATGCTCTCTGTCTCTCATTCTCTCTCTCTCAAATAAATAAATAAAATCTTTAAAAAAAAAAAAAA
>NW_027997548.1:0-200 GCF_054177405.1 Leptonychotes weddellii
GGGCGCCTGGGTGGCTCAGTTGGTTAAGCGACTGCCTTCGGCTCAGGTCATGATCCCAGAGTCCTGGGATCGAGTCCCACATCGGGCTCCCGGCTCGGCAGGGAGCCTGCTTCTCCCTCTGACCCTCTCCTCTCTCACGCTGTTTCTCTCTCGCTCGCTCTCTAATAAATAAATAAATAAAAATCTAAAAAAAAAAAAAA
>NW_027997549.1:0-200 GCF_054177405.1 Leptonychotes weddellii
GGCGCCTGGGTGGCTCAGTTGGTTAAGCGACTGCCTTCGGCTCAGGTCATGATCCTGGAGTCCCGGGATCAAGTCCCACATCGGGCTCCCTGCTCGGCAGGGGGTCTGCTTCTCCCTCTGCCCTCTTCCCTCTCATGCTCTCTGTCTCTCATTCTCTCTCTCTCAAATAAATAAATAAAATCTTTAAAAAAAAAAAAAAA
>NW_027997550.1:0-200 GCF_054177405.1 Leptonychotes weddellii
AATCTCAGGGGCTCCGAGACTAATTCCAAAGAAGAGTTCCCAAAACATTGTGCACAAAGACACTTCTGGAATATCCCACAGTGATTACTTTGAAGGGGACAACTCTCAAATTATGTGTACCTCCTCATTATTAACATACCAGATTACATACATCCATTACACGCCACATTAGCAACGGGGAACTCTAGGAAGGAAGCACG
>NW_027997551.1:0-200 GCF_054177405.1 Leptonychotes weddellii
GATGAGGAGAAGCCCAAGATTGAAGATGTGGGCTCAGATGAGGAGGATGATAGTGGGAAGGACAAGAAAAAGAAAACAAAGAAGATTAAGGAGAAATACATAGACCAGGAAGAACTGAACAAGACCAAGCCCATTTGGACCAGAAACCCTGATGATATTACCCAGGAGGAATATGGAGAGTTTTACAAAAGTCTTACTAA
>NW_027997552.1:0-200 GCF_054177405.1 Leptonychotes weddellii
TTGGGGCGCCTGGGTGGCTCAGTTGGTTAAGCGACTGCCTTCGGCTCAGGTCATGATCCTGGAGTCCCTGGATCGAGTCCCGCATCGGGCTCCCTGCTCGGCAGGGAGTCTGCTCCTCCCTCTGGCCCTCCTCCCTCTCATGCTCTCTGTCTCTCATTCTCTCTGTCTCAAATAAATAAATAAAATCTTTAAAAAAAAAA
>NW_027997553.1:0-200 GCF_054177405.1 Leptonychotes weddellii
TTGGGCGCCTGGGTGGCTCAGTTGGTTAAGCGACTGCCTTCGGCTCAGGTCATGATCCTGGAGTCCCGGGATCGAGTCCCGCATCGGGCTCCCTGCTCGGCAGGGAGTCTGCTTCTCCCTCTGACCCTCCTCCCTCTCATGCTCTCTGTATCTCATTCTCTCTGTCTCAAATAAATAAATAAAATCTTTAAAAAAAAAAA
>NW_027997554.1:0-200 GCF_054177405.1 Leptonychotes weddellii
GTGGCTCAGTTGGTTAAGCGACTGCCTTCGGCTCAGGTCATGATCCCAGGGTCCTGGGATCGAGTCCCGCATCGGGCTCCCTGCTCTGCGGGGAGCCTGCTTCTCCCTCTCCCACTCCCCCTGCTTGTGTTCCCTCTCTCGCTGTGTCTCTCTCTGTCAAATAAATAAATAAAAATAAAATCTTTAAAAAAAAAAAAAAA
>NW_027997555.1:0-200 GCF_054177405.1 Leptonychotes weddellii
AATATCGCCTCGGATTCACTTCTCCGCACGTCCTACCTTCCAGAAAGTGGTCGCTTTTCTGATGAGAGAGTTGTTGCTCTTCTTTTCTTCGATCTCCTGTTGAGTTTGTAGGTGTTCAGAATGGTTTGATCCCTATCCAGCTGAATTCCTGAGAGGAGACGAAATCCAGGTCTCCTACTCCTCCGCCATCTTGCTCCGCC
>NW_027997556.1:0-1013 GCF_054177405.1 Leptonychotes weddellii
GATGAATTCAGAAATTTAGAATTAAGGGAGAACTATTATAAAATGTGAGAGACTGTCATTTTATGCCTAAGGAGAAAGATCCATTAGAGAAATTGAAGGTAAAGATTCAAGGGAGAGATCAAATAAATGATGCCAAAAATCCTGTAAAAATTGTGAGAAAATGAGATATGGACTGCTAGTGGAGGTATTAACTTCCACCGTATATTCCTTAGGGGGAAAATGAAGGGAAAAAATAAGCGTGTGCCTTTGTCTGTTCAGGCTGCTATAACAAATTACCATAAATGGGTGGCTTACCCAACAGAAGCTTATTTCTCACAGTTCTGGGGGGCTGGGAAGTCTAAGATCTAGGTGCTGACAGATTCTGTCTGTGGCGAGGCTGCTCGCTGATTCAAGACAGCTGTCTTCCAACTGTGTCCTCACAAGGCAGAGGAGAGGGGGGAGCTCTCTGAGCATCTTTTTTATAAGGGCACTAATACCATTAACAAGGGCTCCTCTCTCAAGACCTAATCACCTCCTGAAAGCCCCTAACACCACACTGAGCATTAGGTTTCAACATATGAGTGGGGCGGAGCACAAACATCCAGTCTGTATCAGCGTTGTATGGACATGGCTTGCAGGATGTTAGCATAAAGGAAGTTGGGCGTGTAGCCTTTGGAAATTTCCTGAGTATATGTTGTTGTTGGTGCTGGTATTGGTATTGGTACTTGTGGTGGTGTGTGTGTGTGTGTGTGTGTGTGTGGTGGTTCTCGGGGGTCTGTGAGGATTGTGAGAGCAGATATGATTGGCCTAATAAACTTGAAAAGAATGCAAAGTTTTGAAACATTTCCCTGGAAGTAGAGATAGTGAGGATTACTAAAAAAACACCAAAATGTGTCTTTGTGATGTATTAGTGATATTGCTCTGATTAAAATAGATATGAAGAGGGCGCCTGGGTGGCTCAGGTGGTTAAGCGACTGCCTTCGGCTCAGGTCATGATCCTGGAGTCCCTGGATCGAGTCCCGCATCGGGCTCCC
>NW_027997557.1:0-200 GCF_054177405.1 Leptonychotes weddellii
GGGGCGCCTGGGTGGCTCAGTTGGTTAAGCGACTGCCTTCGGCTCAGGTCATGATCCTGGAGTCCCTGGATCGAGTCCCGCATCGGGCTCCCTGCTCCGCGGGGAGTCTGCTTCTCCCTCTGACCCTCCGGACCCTCCCCCCTCTCATGCTCTCTCTCTGTCTCTCTCTCTCAAATAAATAAATAAAATCTTTAAAAAAA
>NW_027997558.1:0-200 GCF_054177405.1 Leptonychotes weddellii
GCGCCTGGGTGGCTCAGTTGGTTAAGCGACTGCCTTCGGCTCAGGTCATGATCCTGGAGTCCCGGGATCAAGTCCCGCATCGGGCTCCCTGCTCGGCAGGGAGTCTGCTTCTCCCTCTGACCCTCCTCCCTCTCATGCTCTCTGTCTCTCATTCTCTCTGTCTCAAATAAATAAATAAAATCTTTAAAAAAAAAAAAAAA
>NW_027997559.1:0-200 GCF_054177405.1 Leptonychotes weddellii
GCGCCTGGGTGGCTCAGTTGGTTAAGCGACTGCCTTCAGCTCAGGTCATGATCCTGGAGTCCCGGGATCGAGTCCCGCATCGGGCTCCCTGCTCGGCAGGGAGTCTGCTTCTCCCTCTGACCCTCCTCCCTCTCATGCTCTCTGTCTCTCATTCTCTCTGTCTCAAATAAATAAATAAAATCTTTAAAAAAAAAAAAAAA
>NW_027997560.1:0-200 GCF_054177405.1 Leptonychotes weddellii
GGGCGCCTGGGTGGCTCAGTTGGTTAAGCGACTGCCTTCGGCTCAGGTCATGATCCTGGAGTCCCGGGATCGAGTCCCGCATCGGGCTCCCTGCTCGGCAGGGAGTCTGCTTCTCCCTCTGACCCTCCTCCCTCTCATGTTCTCTGTCTCTCATTCTCTCTGTCTCAAATAAATAAATAAAATCTTTAAAAAAAAAAAAA
>NW_027997561.1:0-200 GCF_054177405.1 Leptonychotes weddellii
GGGCGCCTGGGTGGCTCAGTTGGTTAAGTGACTGCCTTCGGCTCAGGTCATGATCCTGGAGTCCCGGGATCGAGTCCCGCATCGGGCTCCCTGCTCGGCAGGGAGTCTGCTTCTCCCTCTGACCCTCCTCCCTCTCATGCTCTCTGTCTCTCATTCTCTCTGTCTCAAATAAATAAATAAAATCTTTAAAAAAAAAAAAA
>NW_027997562.1:0-200 GCF_054177405.1 Leptonychotes weddellii
GGCGCCTGGGTGGCTCAGTTGGTTAAGCGACTGCCTTCGGCTCAGGTCATGATCCTGGAGTCCCTGGATCGAGTCCCGCATCGGGCTCCCTGCTCGGCAGGGAGTCTGCTTCTCCCTCTGACCCTCCCCCTTCTCATGTGCTCTCTCTCATTCTCTCTCTCTCAAATAAATAAATAAAATCTTTAAAAAAAAAAAAAAAC
>NW_027997563.1:0-200 GCF_054177405.1 Leptonychotes weddellii
CTCAGCCATCAGAAAGGATGAATACCCAACTTTTGCATCAACATGGATGGGACTGGAGGAGATTATGCTAAGTGAAATAAGTCAAGCAGAGAAAGCCAATTATATGGTTTCACTTATTTGTGGAACATAAGGAATAGCATGGAAGATTAGGAGAAGGAAGGGAAAAATGAAGAGGGGGGGGAATCAGAGTGGACTCCGAG
>NW_027997564.1:0-200 GCF_054177405.1 Leptonychotes weddellii
AAAAAAAAAAAAAAGAGCTGTGGAGGTTATCCTCCTTTCTCATGGCTGAAAAATATTCCACTGTGTGTATGTACCACATCTTTTTTATCCATTGCATTTGCAACAACATGGCTGGACCTTGGGCACATTATGCTAAACAAGATAAGTCAAACAGAAAGACAAGTACTGCAGGATATCATTTATATGTGGATTCCAAAAAT
>NW_027997565.1:0-200 GCF_054177405.1 Leptonychotes weddellii
GCCTGGGTGGCTCAGTTGGTTAAGCGACTGCCTTCGGCTCAGGTCATGATCCCAGGGTTCTGGGATCGAGTCCCGCATCGGGCTCCCTGCTCTGCGGGGAGCCTGCTTCTCCCTCTCCCACTCCCCCTGCTTGTGTTCCCTCTCTCGCTGTGTCTCTCTCTGTCAAATAAATAAATAAAATCTTTAAAAAAAAAAAAAAA
>NW_027997566.1:0-200 GCF_054177405.1 Leptonychotes weddellii
TGGGCGCCTGGGTGGCTCAGTCGTTAAGCGTCTGCCTTCGGCTCAGGTCATGATCCCAGGGTCCTGGGATCGAGTCCCACATCGGGCTCCCTGCTCTGCGGGAAGCCTGCTTCTCCCTCTCCCACTCCCCCTGCTTGTGTTCCTGCTCTCGCTATGTCTCTCTCTGTCAAATAAATAAATAAAATCTTTAAAAAAAAAAA
>NW_027997567.1:0-1013 GCF_054177405.1 Leptonychotes weddellii
GTTGATAATCGGTGACCCTCACAAGTGTCTGCAGTTGGCCCTGTCTGTTCTTCTAGGTCACAGTGCCCTACATGCTCAGAAAGGAGACCCCAACTACAAAACACATTCTTCTCTAGCCTGACCATACCCCACATCCGGGTCAGAGCACCTTGAAAACCTGTCACCTGCTGCTCTACCTGGCCAAGAATCAGCCCCTCCCCTCACCCCCATGGTCGCGGCTGCAACCCTCTCACGTCCTTCAACACCCCTCAAAAGGCCCAGCCTGACAGAAACTCGGGGCTCACATGTTTCTTGGTGTCTGGCCCCTCTCTTCCCTTGGAGGGTGAACCAACTCTGTCCTGCTTGTGGCTCTACTCTTTGTGCAATTCCTTTTTTTAAATTTATTTTTATTTATTTTTAATTTTTTAAAAAATATTTTATTTTTTTATTTGACAGAGAGTGAGATAGTGAGAGCAGGAACACAAGCAGGGGGAGTGGGAGAGGGGGAAGCAGGCTTCCCGCTGAGCAGGGAGCCCGAAGCGGGGCTCCATCCCAGGACCCTGGGATCATGACCTGAGCCGAAGGCAGACACTTAATGACTGAGCCACCCAGGTGCCCCTCTTTGTGCAATTCTTTGCCGCCCGCGGCACCGGCCACCCTAACCCTAACATCAGAATACATTACATCTTCCAAAATTAGAGAAAAATGATACTGGTCGTTAAATCTGTTTAGAGTTTATTCTTTTCTCTTAATCCCCACTTGATCCCTACCGGGGTCTTCATGACTTCCTGCATAAGCATCCAAGAGCTTCCCCAGGGTCTGGCCTTTCTATGCTGTAGTTCCTCCTGCATCACCTGGCTCCACCCACGGCTCCTCCTCCTGCCCTTCCACCCCTCCTAAGGACCCTGCTGGTCCTGCTTGTCATTCCCACAAGACCTCCCTCCCTCTAGCAGGCAGTGCTCTCAACACTGCCCCCCAGAGCCCACGTCCTGTAACTGCCCTGTAACTGCCCCGTGGGGGTAAATCAATACTTC
>NW_027997568.1:0-200 GCF_054177405.1 Leptonychotes weddellii
GTGGCTCAGTTGGTTAAGCGACTGCCTTCGGCTCAGGTCATGATCCTGGAGTCCCTGGATCGAGTCCCGCATCGGGCTCCCTGCTCGGCGGGGAGTCTGCTTCTCCCTCTCCCACTCCCCCTGCTTGTGTTCCCTCTCTCGCTGTGTCTTTCTCTGTCAAATAAATAAATAAAATCTTTAAAAAAAAAAAAAAAAAAAAA
>NW_027997569.1:0-200 GCF_054177405.1 Leptonychotes weddellii
AGGGGCGCCTGGGTGGCTCAGTTGGTTAAGCGACTGCCTTCGGCTCGGGTCATGATCCTGGAGTCCCGGGATCGAGTCCCGCATCGGGCTCCCTGCTCGGCGGGGGGTCTGCTTCTCCCTCTGCCCTCTTCCCTCTCGTGCTCTCTGTCTCTCATTCTCTCTCTCAAATAAATAAATAAAATCTTTAAAAAAAAAAAAAA
>NW_027997570.1:0-200 GCF_054177405.1 Leptonychotes weddellii
GCGCCTGGGTGGCTCAGTTGGTTAAGCGACTGCCTTCGGCTCAGGTCATGATCCTGGAGTCCCAGGATCGAGTCCCGCATCGGGCTCCCTGCTCGGCAGGGAGTCTGCTTCTCCCTCTGACCCTCCTCCCTCTCATGCTCTCTGTCTCTCATTCTCTCTCTCTCAAATAAATAAATAAAATCTTTAAAAAAAAAAAAAAA
>NW_027997571.1:0-200 GCF_054177405.1 Leptonychotes weddellii
CCCAGTAGCTCCTGGGTCCCGGACGCAGGGGACAAAAGTTCTTTGAAATCCCTGAGCCCAAGCCTGTCTTGGTAAATATGGGTCCATCGAGGCCCAAAGAAGGGAAGGCCCTGGTCAAAGATGACCCAGAGGGTCAGTGCCACCAGCGTCCAGGAAGTCCCTAGCATGGCAGAAGCCCGTGAGACCCCTCCTCCACTGTC
>NW_027997572.1:0-200 GCF_054177405.1 Leptonychotes weddellii
CGGGGCGCCTGGGTGGCTCAGTTGGTTAAGCGACTGCCTTCGGCTCAGGTCATGATCCTGGAGTCCCGGGATCGAGTCCCGCATCGGGCTCCCTGCTCGGCGGGGAGTCTGCTTCTCCCTCTGACCCTCCTCCCTCTCATGCTCTCTGTCTCTCATTCTCTCTCTCTCAAATAAATAAATAAAATCTTAAAAAAAAAAAA
>NW_027997573.1:0-200 GCF_054177405.1 Leptonychotes weddellii
GAGGGCGCCTGGGTGGCTCAGTTGGTTAAGCGACTGCCTTCGGCTCAGGTCATGATCCTGGAGTCCCTGGATCGAGTCCCGCATCGGGCTCCCTGCTCGGCAGGGAGTCTGCTTCTCCCTCTGACCCTCCCCCCTCTCATGTGCTTGCTCTCTCTCATTCTCTCTCTCTCAAATAAATAAATAAAATCTTTAAAAAAAAA
>NW_027997574.1:0-200 GCF_054177405.1 Leptonychotes weddellii
GGGCGCCTGGGTGGCTCAGTTGGTTAAGCGACTGCCTTCGGCTCAGGTCATGATCCTGGAGTCCCGGGATCGAGTCCTGCATCGGGCTCCCTGCTCGGCAGGGAGTCTGCTTCTCCCTCTGACCCTCCTCCCTCTCATGCTCTCTGTCTCTCATTCTCTCTGTCTCAAATAAATAAATAAAATTTAAAAAAAAAAAAAAA
>NW_027997575.1:0-200 GCF_054177405.1 Leptonychotes weddellii
ATCGCCTCGGATTCACTTCTCCGCACGTCCTACCTTCCAGAAAGTGGTCGCTTTTCTGTTCAGAGAGTTGTTGCTATTCCTTTCTTCGATCTCCTGTTGAGTTTGTAGGTGTTCAGAATGGTTTGATCCCTATCCAGCTGAATTCCTGAGAGGAGACAAAATCCAGGTCTCCTACTCCTCCGCCATCTTGCTCCGCCCCC
>NW_027997576.1:0-200 GCF_054177405.1 Leptonychotes weddellii
GCGCCTGGGTGGCTCAGTTGGTTAAGCGACTGCCTTCGGCTCAGGTCATGATCCTGGAGTCCCGGGATCGAGTCCCGCATCGGGCTCCCTGCTCGGCAGGGAGTCTGCTTCTCCCTCTGCCCTCTTCCCTCTCGTGCTCTCTGTCTCTCATTCTCTCTCTCTCAAATAAATAAATAAAATCTTTAAAAAAAAAAAAAAAA
>NW_027997577.1:0-200 GCF_054177405.1 Leptonychotes weddellii
TGGATAGGGATCAAACCATTCTGAACACCTACAAACTCAACAGGAGATCGAAGAAAGGAATAGCAACAACTCTCTGAACAGAAAAGCGACCACTTTCTGGAAGGTAGGACGTGCGGAGAAGTGAATCCGAGGCGATATTCGGGAGGATAGACGGCGGGGGAGGGGCCTCCGTCGGCCGCTTCTGGCAAGTGATAGAACCA
>NW_027997578.1:0-1013 GCF_054177405.1 Leptonychotes weddellii
CCCATCACCATAGATAATTGATAATTGATCATTTATTTTGACTTATCATTCTTAGGGATGCATAGCAGACAAAATTTATGGGACTTTTAATCTTTTTCCCTTTGGCCTTTTCACTGTTCAGCAGGTGTTTGTGCTAAAGGTTTCTAGTTGCTCCTGTTTCCTCCCTTTCATAATTACTCATATTTATCCTGGGAGATACGTCAAAAATCTCCTAGGTATTTTTGTTAAACTCATTTCAGACCAGGTTAAGGGTAAAACCACTGAATTTACTTGGGGAAGAGCGTTAATTGTGCTCAAGAGTAAGTTTAAAATGGAGATAATATCTAAAGTCTCTTTATTCTGTTTGTTGTCACTGGATATAATAGATGATAGGTGTAAGCTGCTTTTCATTAATTTGAGCTACCATATTTCCTTTGGAGTCTCATCTGAGCTAATAATTAGCACTGGATTTGGAATGTAAAAGCCAAGCAGGTCACTGTAATTGTAAACTGTTGAGGCTGGCTAGGTGGGTAAGGTGGTAGGTAGTAGGGCTGTGACAAACTAAGTAGATGCCCCTTTTTAAAGGAGGCAGCTGATGAGCTGATTATTACCATAGGAGAATACAGAGCTATTGTTGCCAAATGCAAACTTCCATGCCTCAACTTCACTTTTTTTTTTTTAAGTGAGCTCTGTGCCCGATGTGGGGCTTAAACTCACAACCCTGAGATCGAGAGTCACATGCTCTACTGACTGAACCAGCCAGGTGCCCCTCACCCCACCCCCTTTTTTGTCCCCAAGAAGCTGTAATTCTGGATCTTTATGTGCATATCTTGACTTATATGTTGGAACTAGGAATTAATATATACACCGGGCCACATACCAATCATATATATATATAGTGTGTGCATGTCTATGTGTGTATATGCTCTTTTAAAGAAACTTTCTTTATTTATTTTTTTAATAAAGATTTTATTTATTTATTTGACAGAGACACAATGAGAGAGGGAACACAAGCAGAGGGAGTGGGAGAGGGG
>NW_027997579.1:0-200 GCF_054177405.1 Leptonychotes weddellii
GCGCCTGGGTGGCTCAGTTGGTTAAGCGACTGCCTTCGGCTCAGGTCATGATCCTGGAGTCCCGGGATCGAGTCCCGCATCGGGCTCCCTGCTCGGCGGGGGGTCTGCTTCTCCCTCTGACCCTCTTCCCTCTCGTGCTCTCTGTCTCTCATTCTCTCTCTCTCAAATAAATAAATAAAATCTTTAAAAAAAAAAAAAAA
>NW_027997580.1:0-200 GCF_054177405.1 Leptonychotes weddellii
CCTGGGTGGCTCAGTTGGTTAAGCGACTGCCTTCGGCTCAGGTCATGATCCTGGAGTCCCTGGATCGAGTCCCGCATCAGGCTCCCTGCTCGGCAGGGAGTCTGCTTCTCCCTCTGGCCCTCCCCCCTCTCATGTGCTCTCTCTCATTCTCTCTCTCTCAAATAAATAAATAAAATCTTTAAAAAAAAAAAAAAAAAAAA
>NW_027997581.1:0-200 GCF_054177405.1 Leptonychotes weddellii
GGGGCGCCTGGGTGGCTCAGTTGGTTAAGCGACTGCCTTCGGCTCAGGTCATGATCCTGGAGTCCCGGGATCGAGTCCCGCATTGGGCTCCCTGCTCGGCAGGGAGTCTGCTTCTCCCTCTGACCCTCCTCCCTCTCATGCTCTCTGTCTCTCATTCTCTCTCTCTCAAATAAATAAATAAAATCTTTAAAAAAAAAAAA
>NW_027997582.1:0-200 GCF_054177405.1 Leptonychotes weddellii
GGGCGCCTGAGTGGCTCAGTTGGTTAAGCGACTGCCTTCGGCTCAGGTCATGATCCTGGAGTCCCAGGATCGAGTCCCGCATCGGGCTCCCTGCTCGGCAGGGAGTCTGCTTCTCCCTCTGACCCTCCCCCCTCTCCTGCTCTCTGTCTCTCATTCTCTCTGTCTCAAATAAATAAATAAAATCTTTAAAAAAAAAAAAA
>NW_027997583.1:0-200 GCF_054177405.1 Leptonychotes weddellii
ATAGGGGCGCCTGGGTGGCTCAGTTGGTTAAGCGACTGCCTTCGGCTCAGGTCATGATCCTGGAGTCCCTGGATCGAGTCCCGCATCAGGCTCCCTGCTCAGCGGGGAGTCTGCTTCTCCCTCTGACCCTCCCCCCTCTCATGTGCTCTCTCTCTCAGTCTCTCTCTCTCAAATAAATAAATAAAATCTTTAAAAAAAAA
>NW_027997584.1:0-200 GCF_054177405.1 Leptonychotes weddellii
ATAGCAGCAATGTCCACAATAGCCAAACTGTGGAAAGAGCCAAGATGTCCATCGACAGATGACTGGATAAAGAAGATGTGGTATATATATACAATGGAATATTATGCAGCCATCAAAAGGAATGAGATCTTGCCATTTGCAACGACGTGGATGGAACTGGAGGGTATTATGTTGAGTGAAATAAGTCAAACAGAGAAAGA
>NW_027997585.1:0-200 GCF_054177405.1 Leptonychotes weddellii
CGGGCGCCTGGGTGGCTCAGTTGGTTAAGCGACTGCCTTCGGCTCAGGTCATGATCCTGGAGTCCCGGGATCGAGTCCCGCATCGGGCTCCCTGCTCGGCGGGGAGTCTGCTTCTCCCTCTGACCCTCCTCCCTCTCATGCTCTCTGTCTCTCATTCTCTCTGTCTCAAATAAATAAATAAAATCTTTAAAAAAAAAAAA
>NW_027997586.1:0-200 GCF_054177405.1 Leptonychotes weddellii
CTGGGTGGCTCAGTTGGTTAAGCGACTGCCTTCGGCTCAGGTCATGATCCTGGAGTCCCTGGATCGAGTCCCACATCGGGCTCCCTGCTCGGCAGGGAGCCTGCTTCTCCCTCTGACCCTCCCCCCTCTCATGTGCTCTCTGTCTCTCTCATTCTCTCTGTCTCAGATAAATAAATAAAATCTAAAAAAAAAAAAAAAAA
>NW_027997587.1:0-200 GCF_054177405.1 Leptonychotes weddellii
CGGGCGCCTGGGTGGCTCAGTTGGTTAAGCGACTGCCTTCGGCTCAGGTCATGATCCTGGAGTCCCGGGATCGAGTCCCGCATCGGGCTCCCTGCTCGGCAGGGAGTCTGCTTCTCCCTCTGACCCTCCTCCTTCTCATGCTCTCTGTCTCTCATTCTCTCTGTCTCAAATAAATAAATAAAATCTTTAAAAAAAAAAAA
>NW_027997588.1:0-200 GCF_054177405.1 Leptonychotes weddellii
ATTTTTTTTTTTAAAGATTTTATTTATTTATTTGAGAGAGAGAGAATGAGAGACAGAGAGCATGAGAGGGAGGAGGGTCAGAGGGAGAAGCAGACTCCCCGCCGAGCAGGGAGCCCGATGCGGGACTCGATCCCGGGACTCCAGGATCATGACCTGAGCCGAAGGCAGTCGCTTAACCAACTGAGCCACCCAGGCGCCCA
>NW_027997589.1:0-1013 GCF_054177405.1 Leptonychotes weddellii
TAACTTATATGTGCAATCTAAAAAGAAAACAACAACAACAACAAACTGAGCTCATGATACAGAGGACAGATCTGGGGGCTGCCAAGGGTGGGAATAATGGGGGTTGTGGATAAACTGGGTGAAAGGGGTCAAAAAGCATAAACTTCGAGTTACAAAATAAGTCAGTCATGGGGCTGTAACGTACAGCTTGGCAACTACAGTTAATAATACCGTATCACACATCTGAATGCTGCTAAGAGAGTACAATTTAAAAGTTCTCATCCCAAGGAAAAAAAATCCGTAACCATGTATGGTGACAGATGTTACCTAGACTTGTGGCAATCATTTCATGATATATGCAAATACCATATCATTACGTGGTACAACTCAAACTAATGTTATATGTCAATTATACCTCAATTTTAAAAAAAGAAAGAAATATACTTTGGGACTAGAAAGTCAGGTCAGTGACAGGACTCACCTTGGAATGGGTAGGAATGTCAAAGTTAACAACTACATCCACATGAGGTATGTCCAAACCTCGGCTTGCAACATCAGTTGCTAGAAGAATAGAACGAGCCTTTGCCTTAAATTTATTAAGGGATCCTAGGCGTTTGCTCTGAGATGATGAAAAGAAATGGAAAAAATTTTAATCTTGGAAAGCTAAGGAATCTTAGAATTTAGTATCTATCTTGATAAACACACTAAATTAAGAACAGAGACAGAAATTTTCAAAAGGATATTTCCCCCTAAATCCAGACTGGACTTCACAGGTCAAAAGGAAACATGGAAGCAACACAAAAAATATTTAAGACTAAGGCTAGAAAATACTAATAAGAAATAAGGATGATTTAACATGACAAAGAGTTTGAAAAATAATTTATTAAAAATCTTTTGAGACCAAAGAATCACTATTACCACTATAGGGCTGAATAAATCAACTCAAGAGCTTCCATACCAGATAAATAACTATGGAATATTCCAATTTGAGCCTCTCGCTATCATGGAAGGAAGGAGGCATCCAGAGCAACACT
>NW_027997590.1:0-200 GCF_054177405.1 Leptonychotes weddellii
AGGGCGCCTGGGTGGCTCAGTTGGTTAAGCGACTGCCTTCGGCTCAGGTCATGATCCTGGAGTCCCGGGATCGAGTCCCGCATCGGGCTCCCTGCTCGGCGGGGAGTCTGCTTCTCCCTCTGACCCTCCTCCCTCTCATGCTCTCTGTCTCTCATTCTCTCTCTCTCAAATAAATAAATAAAATCTTTAAAAAAAAAAAA
>NW_027997591.1:0-200 GCF_054177405.1 Leptonychotes weddellii
AGGGCGCCTGGGTGGCTCAGTTGGTTAAGCGACTGCCTTCGGCTCAGGTCATGATCCTGGAGTCCCGGGATCGAGTCCCGCATCGGGCTCCCTGCTCGGCAGGGAGTCTGCTTCTCCCTCTGACCCTCCTCCTTCTCATGCTCTCTGTCTCTCATTCTCTCTCTCTCAAATAAATAAATAAAATCTTTAAAAAAAAAAAA
>NW_027997592.1:0-200 GCF_054177405.1 Leptonychotes weddellii
GGGGCGCCTGGGTGGCTCAGTTGGTTAAGCGACTGCCTTCGGCTCAGGTCATGATCCTGGAGTCCCGGGATCAAGTCCCGCATCGGGCTCCCTGCTCGGCAGGGAGTCTGCTTCTCCCTCTGACCCTCCTCCCTCTCATGCTCTCTGTCTCTCATTCTCTCTGTCTCAAATAAATAAATAAAATCTTTAAAAAAAAAAAA
>NW_027997593.1:0-200 GCF_054177405.1 Leptonychotes weddellii
CGGATAAATGTGCTGAGACCAAGCCGTGCACACACGTAAAGAAAGATAGGAACCTACTTCTCTGTTGGGCGCTGAGGCTGGAGAGGGTGGGGCTGTAGGCGGCTAGGATGTCTGCTCTTGATTATGGGGGTGACGGGTACTATGAGCATTGGGGTTTATCATGTTTTAAAGATCTCTGCAGGGAAAGTTTTCTGATCACA
>NW_027997594.1:0-200 GCF_054177405.1 Leptonychotes weddellii
GGGGCGCCTGGGTGGCTCAGTTGGTTAAGCGACTGCCTTCAGCTCAGGTCATGATCCTGGAGTCCCGGGATCGAGTCCCGCATCGGGCTCCCTGCTCGGCAGGGAGTCTGCTTCTCCCTCTGACCCTCCTCCCTCTCATGCTCTCTGTCTCTCATTCTCTCTGTCTCAAATAAATAAATAAAATCTTTAAAAAAAAAAAA
>NW_027997595.1:0-200 GCF_054177405.1 Leptonychotes weddellii
ACTCTGAAAAACAAACTGAGGGTTCTAGAGGGGAGGGGGGTGGGAGGATGGGTTGGCCTGGTGGTGGGTATTGAGGAGGGCACGTTCTGCATGGAGCACTGGGTGTTGTGCACGAACAATGAATCATGGAACACTTCATCTAGAACTAATGATGTAATGTATGGGGATTAACATAAGAATAAAAAAAAAAAGAAAAAAAA
>NW_027997596.1:0-200 GCF_054177405.1 Leptonychotes weddellii
AGGGCGCCTGGGTGGCTCAGTTGGTTAAGCGACTGCCTTCGGCTCAGGTCATGATCCTGGAGTCCCTGGATCGAGTCCCGCATCGGGCTCCCTGCTCGGCAGGGAGCCTGCTTCTGCCTCTGACCCTCCCCCCTCTCATGTGCTCTCTCTCTCTCTCATTCTCTCTGTCTCAAATAAATAAATAAAATCTTTAAAAAAAA
>NW_027997597.1:0-200 GCF_054177405.1 Leptonychotes weddellii
ATACAGCATCACTCCACCATTTCTAGTCCGTCAGAATGAGTCACGGGCCCTATTCCAGTTCAAAGAGCGAGGACTACACAAGGGCAAATACAGGGAGATGTGATCACTGGGGGACAGCAGTGTAACGGGTCACCACCAACACTAAAGTTTCCTGTGTTTTCTGTTCCTTATACTTTTATGTCCAGTTTTTCTCTCTTCTC
>NW_027997598.1:0-200 GCF_054177405.1 Leptonychotes weddellii
CTGGGTGGCTCAGTTGGTTAAGCGACTGCCTTCGGCTCAGGTCATGATCCTGGAGTCCCGGGATCGAGTCCCGCATCGGGCTCCCTGCTCGGCAGGGAGCCTGCTTCTCCCTCTGACCCTTCCCCCTGTCATGTGCTCTCTGTCTCTCTCATTCTCTCTGTCTCAAATAAATAAATAAAATCTTTAAAAAAAAAAAAAAA
>NW_027997599.1:0-200 GCF_054177405.1 Leptonychotes weddellii
TGGGTGAGCCTGGTGATGGGTATTAAAGAGGGCACGTTCTGCATGGAGCACTGGGTGTTATGCACAAACAATGAATCATGGAACACTACATCAAAAACTAATGATGTAATGTATGGTGATTAACATAACAATGAAAAATTTAAAAAAGAAGAAGAAGAATGTCAAGGAATGAGTGATGGAAGACAGCAAAGCATATACAA
>NW_027997600.1:0-1013 GCF_054177405.1 Leptonychotes weddellii
TGTATCTGGTTACATTTCAATTCTCCTTTCCTTTTTCCTGAATAACTTCCACCATAGCCCTCCCTCCTTCTACCCTGGTCACATTCCTTGTTCTCTGGATCCACTGGGTACTCCCATGTTTGGCGGAGAAATCTTCTGTAGCTTCCAAAGAAAGAGTGCATGGGGGGGCACCTGGGTGGCTCAGATGGTAAGCGTCTGCCTTCAGCTCAGGTCATGATCCCGGGGTCCTGGGATTGAGCCCCACATTGGGCTCCCTGCTCAGCGGGGAGCCTGCTTCTCCCTCTCCCTCTGCCTGCTGCTCCCCCTTCTTGTACTCTCTCTCTCTAATAAAAAATTTAAAAAAAATCTTAAAAAAAAAAAGAATGCATGGGAATTAAAATTTTTTTGAGTGCTTGCTCATCCTCATCTAAAATTTTTCTAATTTACCCTCACACTTGATTGAAAGTTTGGATGGGTCTGGAATTCTAGATTTGAAACCATTTTCTCTCAGAATTTTGAAGACATTCCTTCATGGTCTTTTAGATTCCTGTGTTGCAACTGATAAGCCTAATGCCATTCTATTGTTTTTCTTTTCTAAAAAACGGGCATAACCTTATAAAATATGATGTCTTACGAAAATATAAAGAAATAAATATTAAATATATAGCTTGATAGATTTTTACAGATGTATCTACCCGTGTAACGCTATCCAGATCACCAACTGAGAAGGTTCCTTGGTACCTCTTTCCTGTCAATACTACCTAACCCCCACCCTGGAGATAACCACTTATCTGACTTCTCTCACACAGATTAGCTGTATTAGTTCTTGAACTTGATATATGGACTCATGCAGTTCTCTTTTGTGTCTGGCTGCTTCTGCTCAGTAAATATCTGAGATACATCCATGTGGTTGTGCGTATTAGCTGTTCATTTATTTTTATACTAGGTGGTCTTCCACAACTTCTATCTATTCCCCTGCTGTTGGACTTTTTGGTGGTTTTCAGTTTGGCTGCTATGAATAAAGCTGTTAAGAA
>NW_027997601.1:0-200 GCF_054177405.1 Leptonychotes weddellii
GGGCGCCTGGGTGGCTCAGTTGGTTAAGCGACTGCCTTCGGCTCAGGTCATGATCCTGGAGTCCCGGGATCGAGTCCCGCATCGGGCTCCCCGCTCAGCAGGGAGTCTGCTTCTCCCTCTGGCCTTCCTCCCTCTCATGCTCTCTGTCTCTCATTCTCTCTCTCTCAAATAAATAAATAAAATCTTTAAAAAAAAAAAAA
>NW_027997602.1:0-200 GCF_054177405.1 Leptonychotes weddellii
GGGCGCCTGGGTGGCTCAGTCGTTAAGCGTCTGCCTTCGGCTCAGGTCATGATCCCAGGGTCCTGGGATCGAGTCCCACATCGGGCTCCCTGCTCGGCGGGAAGCCTGCTTCTCCCTCTCCCACTCCCCCTGCTTGTGTTCCTGCTCTCGCTATCTCTCTCTCTGTCAAATAAATAAATAAAATCTTTAAAAAAAAAAGA
>NW_027997603.1:0-200 GCF_054177405.1 Leptonychotes weddellii
AGGGGCGCCTGGGTGGCTCAGTTGGTTAAGCGACTGCCTTCGGCTCAGGTCATGATCCCAGGGTCCTGGGATCGAGTCCCACATCGGGCTCCCGGCTCAGCAGGAAGCCTGCTTCTCCCTCTCCCACTCCCCCTGCTTGTGTTCCTGCTCTCGCTGTCTCTGTCTCTGTCAAATAAATAAATAAAATCTTAAAAAAAAAA
>NW_027997604.1:0-200 GCF_054177405.1 Leptonychotes weddellii
AGGGGCGCCTGGGTGGCTCAGTCGTTAAGCGTCTGCCTTCGGCTCAGGTCATGATCCCAGGGTCCTGGGATCGAGCCCCGCATCGGGCTCCCTGCTCAGCGGGAAGCCTGCTTCTCCCTCCTCCACTCCCCCTGCTTGTGTTCCCTCTCTCGCTGTGTCTCTCTCTGTCAAATAAATAAATAAAATCTTTAAAAAAAAAA
>NW_027997605.1:0-200 GCF_054177405.1 Leptonychotes weddellii
GGGGCGCCTGGGTGGCTCAGTTGGTTAAGCGACTGCCTTCGGCTCAGGTCATGATCCTGGAGTCCCGGGATCGAGTCCCACATCGGGCTCCCTGCTCGGCGGGGGGTCTGCTTCTCCCTCTGCCCTCTTCCCTCTCGTGCTCTCTGTCTCTCATTCTCTCTCTCTCAAATAAATAAATAAAATCTTTAAAAAAAAAAAAA
>NW_027997606.1:0-200 GCF_054177405.1 Leptonychotes weddellii
TACATTGTCAGGATTGTTCTTTTAACCTCTCTCCATTCTCTTTCTCACCCTCTCCTCTCTCCTTCTCTAGTTGTATGTGTGTATGTATATAATAAAATATATATATGTATTGTACCTACTATTTTACAGCCTGCTTTTATCACCTGGAAATAACTATTAAACCTATATCCATAACAATAATAATTATTGTAACATTTAAA
>NW_027997607.1:0-200 GCF_054177405.1 Leptonychotes weddellii
ATTAGGGCGCCTGGGTGGCTCAGTTGGTTAAGCGACTGCCTTCGGCTCAGGTCATGATCCTGGAGTCCCGGGATCGAGTCCCACATCGGGCTCCCTGCTCGGCGGGGAGTCTGCTTCTCCCTCTGACCCTCCTCCCTCTCATGCTCTGTTTCTCATTCTCTCTGTCTCAAATAAATAAATAAAATCTTTAAAAAAAAAAA
>NW_027997608.1:0-200 GCF_054177405.1 Leptonychotes weddellii
CGAGGATGTTCCCTGGGAGGCTCCCGAATCCCATGAGGGTTGTAAGGGCACTCTGCACTGCATCTGTGACCCTTGTGAACACCTGGGAGAGATGAGTCAGGTTAGCCCAGAGGCCCATGCTCACTGAGAGGGGAAGACCCACTCAGGAGTGGCCCCAAAGGCTTGCCTAGCTTCATACAACCAGGAAAGTTTCTTTTTTC
>NW_027997609.1:0-200 GCF_054177405.1 Leptonychotes weddellii
AAAAAAAGAAACTTTCCTGGTTGTATGAAGCTAGGCAAGCCTTTGGGGCCACTCCTGAGTGGGTCTTCCCCTCTCAGTGAGCATGGGCCTCTGGGCTAACCTGACTCATCTCTCCCAGGTGTTCACAAGGGTCACAGATGCAGTGCAGAGTGCCCTTACAACCCTCATGGGATTCGGGAGCCTCCCAGGGAACATCCTCA
>NW_027997610.1:0-200 GCF_054177405.1 Leptonychotes weddellii
GGCGCCTGGGTGGCTCAGTTGGTTAAGCGACTGCCTTCAGCTCAGGTCATGATCCCAGGGTCCCGGGATCGAGTCCCGCATCGGGCTCCCTGCTCGGCGGGAAGCCTGCTTCTCCCTCTCCCACTCCCCCTGCTTGTGTTCCCTCTCTCGCTGTGTCTCTCTCTGTCAAATAAATAAATAAAATCTTTAAAAAAAAAAAA
>NW_027997611.1:0-1013 GCF_054177405.1 Leptonychotes weddellii
TGCAATTTTGATGAAAGAATTTAGCATTTTTTTTTAAGATTTTATTTATTTATTTGACAGAGAGAGAGAGACAGCGAGAGAGGGAACACAAGCAGGGGGAGTGGGAGAGGGAGAAGCAGGCTTCCCTTGGAGCAGGGAGCCCGAAGCGGGGCTCGATCCCAGGACCCTGGGACCATGACCTGAGCCGAAGGCAGACGCTTAACGACTGAGCCACCCGAATTTAGCATTCTTAAATGTTATCTCTGTATAGAAGCCTAATAAATAATTACTTTAACTAAGGTGGTTAATTGACGTAAAACTGATTAATGTATTTGGAGGATAAAATTTCCGAATCTACATTATTACCGAGCTATTTGTTTTCGTTAAACTGTGACAAGTATTTTCACTCGATGAAATTAAAATGGCATTCTCATTTTGAAAATGTCTTGGATCTGGGATTCCGTTTTTGTTAATATCACACTTTTGCGGTGCTCATATTTAAACAATTTGTTTATTCTATGTCCACATCACCAAACTGAGTGTGAAATGCACTCGATGATGTGCTTTGGTATTTTTATGGCATGTGTATATAGATATTAACGTCTGCCCCCTCCGAGGGCTGCGTGTGCGTCGGGATGAAACGCATTTTTATGTGCAAAGTACCCGGCATGTGGTCAGCTCTATGTAAGCTTTGCTGGTGTTATTATTATCGTAAGGAGCTGACCAGATACATAGTGTGTGTATTAGGTTTTTAAAATTCCCTAGTTGCAGGTGCCTGGGTGGCTCAGTCGTTAAGCGTCTTCCTTCAGCTCAGGTCGTGATCCCAGGGTCCTGGGATCGAGCCCCACATCGGGCTCCCTGCTCGGCGGGGAGCCTGCTTCTCCCTCTCCCGCTCCCCCTGCTTGTGTTCCTGCTCTCGCTGTGTCTCTCTCTGTCAAATAAATAAATAAAATCTTAAAAAACAAAAAAGACTGACTTAAGATCTCATGACACGACTGAGCTTTCTGTGTCCCTTCTCGGGCTTCATCATCAGT
>NW_027997612.1:0-200 GCF_054177405.1 Leptonychotes weddellii
CGATGGACTCTGAAAAACAAACTGAGGGTTCTAGAGGGGAGGGGGGTGGGAGGATGGGTTAGCCTGGTGGTGGGTATTGAGGAGGGCACATTCTGCATGGAGCACTGGGTGTTATGCACAAACAATGAATCATGGAACACTTCATCTAAAACTAATGATGTAATGTATGGGGATTAACATAAGAATAAAAAAAAAAAAGA
>NW_027997613.1:0-200 GCF_054177405.1 Leptonychotes weddellii
CGGGGCACCTGGGTGGCTCAGTCGTTAAGCGTCTGCCTTCGGCTCAGGTCATGATCCCAGGGTCCTGGGATCGAGCCCCACATCGGGCTCCCCGCTCCGTGGGAAGCCTGCTTCTCCCTCTCCCACTCCCCCTGCTTGTGTTCCCTCTCTCGCTGTGTCTCTCTCTGTCAAATAAATAAATAAAATTTAAAAAAAAAAAA
>NW_027997614.1:0-200 GCF_054177405.1 Leptonychotes weddellii
AGGGCGCCTGGGTGGCTCAGTTGGTTAAGCGACTGCCTTCGGCTCAGGTCATGATCCTGGAGTCCCGGGATCGAGTCCCGCATCGGGCTCCCTGCTCGGCGGGGAGTCTGCTTCTCCCTCTGACCCTCCCCCCTCTCATGTGCTTTCTCTCTCTCATTCTCTCTCTCTCAAATAAATAAATAAAATCTTTAAAAAAAAAA
>NW_027997615.1:0-200 GCF_054177405.1 Leptonychotes weddellii
CCTGGGTGGCTCAGTTGGTTAAGCGACTGCCTTCGGCTCAGGTCATGATCCTGGAGTCCCGGGATCGAGTCCCGCATCGGGCTCCCTGCTCGGCAGGGAGTCTGCTTCTCCCTCTGACCCTCCTCCCTCTCATGCTCTCTGTCTCTCATTCTCTCTCTCTCAAATAAATAAATAAAATCTTTAAAAAAAAAAAAAAAGAG
>NW_027997616.1:0-200 GCF_054177405.1 Leptonychotes weddellii
CGCCTGGGTGGCTCAGTTGGTTAAGCGACTGCCTTCGGCTCAGGTCATGATCCCGGAGTCCTGGGATCGAGTCCCACATCGGGCTCCCGGCTCAGCGGGGAGCCTGCTTCTCCCTCTGACCCTCCCCACTCTCATGTGCTCTCTCTCTCTCATTCTCTCTGTCTCAAATAAATAAATAAAATCTTTAAAAAAAAAAAAAA
>NW_027997617.1:0-200 GCF_054177405.1 Leptonychotes weddellii
CTTTTTTTTTTTTTAAAGATTTTATTTATTTATTTGAGACAGAGAGAATGAGAGAGAGAGAGCACATGAGAGTGGGGAGGGTCAGAGGGAGAAGCAGGCTCCCCGCTGAGCCGGGAGCCCGATGTGGGACTCGATCCCAGGACTCCGGGATCATGACCTGAGCCGAAGGCAGTCGCTTAACCAACTGAGCCACCCAGGCA
>NW_027997618.1:0-200 GCF_054177405.1 Leptonychotes weddellii
AATTGGGCTCGACTTTACTAGTCACCAGAGGATTGCAAATTAAAATTACAGCATTACGCCACTATATACCCATCAGAATGGCTAAAATTGAAAAGAATGATACACCGAATGTTAAGGATGATGAGAGAAGAAATTGGTAAAACCACTTTAGAAAACTACTTGGCAGTATACACGAAAACTGAACATATGCACATCTTATC
>NW_027997619.1:0-200 GCF_054177405.1 Leptonychotes weddellii
GGCGCCTGGGTGGCTCAGTTGGTTAAGCGACTGCCTTCGGCTCAGGTCATGATCCTGGAGTCCCGGGATCGAGTCCCGCATCGGGCTCCCTGCTCGGCGGGGAGTCTGCTTCTCCCTCTCCCGCTCCCCCCTCTTGTGCTCTTTCTCTCTCTCACTCTCTCTCTCAAATAAATAAATAAAATCTTTAAAAAAAAAAAAAA
>NW_027997620.1:0-200 GCF_054177405.1 Leptonychotes weddellii
AAGAATAAAATATAGTAAACCAGCAAGCCCAGTCTTTCTGTTCTTTAAAACAGGCCTGACTTTAGGCCACAATTAAGCTTTGGATAGATTTTTAAACATGGGAGGGACAAATCGGAAAACAATTTTATCTCCACTTGGTACTAATTAACAGAACACAAAGTTATAGATAATTAAATAGTTCTTCGTGCTAAGTCAAGCAG
>NW_027997621.1:0-200 GCF_054177405.1 Leptonychotes weddellii
AGACGATGGACTCTGAAAAACAAACTGAGGGTTCTAGAGGGGAGGGGGGTGGGAGGATGGGTTAGCCTGGTGGTGGGTATTGAGGAGGGCACATTCTGCATGGAGCACTGGGTGTTATGCACAAACAATGAATCATGGAACACTACATCTAAAACTAATGATGTAATGTATGGGGATTAACATAAGAATAAAAAAAATTA
>NW_027997622.1:0-1013 GCF_054177405.1 Leptonychotes weddellii
TTTTTTTTTTTTTTAAAGATTTTATTTATTTATTTGAGAGAGAGAATGAGAGAGAGAGAGCAGGAGAGGGGGGAGGGTCAGAGGGAGAAGCAGACTCCCTGCAGAGCAGGGAGCCCGATGCGGGACTCGATCCTGGGACTCCAGGATCATGACCTGAGCCGAAGGCAGTCGCTTAACCAACTGAGCCACCCAGGCGCCCTGTGGCTTGTATTTTTTATTTTTCTCACTGTGTTTTCTGAAGTACAAATATGTTTTAATTTTAATTTTATTTATTATTTTACATTATTTTATTTTTAATGTTTTATTTCATATCATTATGTAAGTTTATTTAGTATTTTAGACTAATCTTGTTTGATCTGTATCATTATGGAAGTACCCACTGTCTTGACTATTATAGATTTAGAGTAAGGTTTAAAAATAAAGTCTTCCAACTTTGTTCTTTATTATAAGTTTTGGTTATTCTGAGTCCTATACATTTTTAAATCAGTTTGTCAATTTCCACGAAAAGTCTGTTGGGATTTTGATACAGATGACTGAATCTGTAAATCAATTTGGGGAGAATTGTCATCTTGATAGTATTGAATCTTCTACTCCATGAATATGGAATGACTTTCCATTTATTTATTCTTTCATACCAATGATGTTTTATAGTTTTTAGTATATGATTTTGCACTACATTTGTTGAATGTATTTATATTTTTATATGTTGCTGTAATCTTGCTAAATTCATTTATTAGTTCTAGAAAGGTGTGTGTATGTGCATTGCTTCTTCCTTTACAATCTGGATGTCTTTTTAAAATTCCTTATTGCACTTGTTAGAACCTCCAGTACAATGCTGAATAGAAGTGCAGAGTACAGGCATCCTTGCCTTGTTCTTGATCTTTAAGGGACATTGATTCTTTCACTAGTAAATATGATGTTAGTTGTGGGATTTTTCATAAATGCCCATTATCAGATTAAGGGAGTTTTCTTCTATTCCTAGTTTAAGAGTCTTATAATTAATGGGTGTTAGA
>NW_027997623.1:0-200 GCF_054177405.1 Leptonychotes weddellii
CGGGCGCCTGGGTGGCTCAGTTGGTTAAGCGACTGCCTTCGGCTCAGGTCATGATCCTGGAGTCCCGGGATCGAGTCCCGCATCGGGCTCCCTGCTCGGCAGGGAGTCTGCTTCTCCCTCTGACCCTCCTCCCTCTCATGCTTTCTGTATCTCATTCTCTCTGTCTCAAATAAATAAATAAAAAATCTTTAAAAAAAAAA
>NW_027997624.1:0-200 GCF_054177405.1 Leptonychotes weddellii
AGGGCGCCTGGGTGGCTCAGTTGGTTAAGCGACTGCCTTCGGCTCAGGTCATGATCCTGGAGTCCCTGGATCGAGTCCCGCATCGGGCTCCCTGCTCGGCGGGGAGTCTGCTTCTCCCTCTGACCCTCCTCCCTCTCATGCTCTCTGTCTCTCATTCTCTCTGTCTCAAATAAATAAATAAAATCTTTAAAAAAAAAAAA
>NW_027997625.1:0-200 GCF_054177405.1 Leptonychotes weddellii
ATTTTTTTTTTTAAAGATTTTATTTTTATTATTTATTTGACAGAGAGACACAGCGAGAGAGGGAACACAAGCAGGGGGAGTGGGAGAGGGAGAAGCAGGCTCCCCGCAGAGCAGGGAGCCCGATGTGGGACTCGATCCCAGGACGCTGGGATCATGACCTGAGCCGAAGGCAGTCGCTTAACCGACTGAGCCACCCAGGC
>NW_027997626.1:0-200 GCF_054177405.1 Leptonychotes weddellii
CTGATATGAGGAATTCTTAATTGCAGGAAACAAACTGAGGGTTGCTGGAGTGGGGGGTGGGGTGGGAGGGATGGGGTGACTGGGTGATAGACACTGGGGAGGGTATGTGCTCTGGTAAGCGCTGTGAATTGTGCAAGACTGTTGAATCTCAGATCTGTACCTCTGAAACAAATAATGCAATATATGTTAAGAAAAAAAAG
>NW_027997627.1:0-200 GCF_054177405.1 Leptonychotes weddellii
CGGGGCTTCCAGGCCCAGTTTCCGCCGGCGCGTGAAGGAGACGGGCACAGCCTCCGACCCGGAGCAAGAAGACTATGCGCAGCCCCATCGTCTGCTGGGCGATCGCAGAGGAATGCCTGGGCCTTGTCACCTGTGACTGGCAGGTGAGTGGCCTGGCTCTCGCTGTCTGTCCAGCTCCCAGCAGACCCCCCAGGCACAAG
>NW_027997628.1:0-200 GCF_054177405.1 Leptonychotes weddellii
GGGGGCTTCCAGGCCCAGTTTCCGCCGGCGCGTGAAGGAGACGGGCACAGCCTCCGACCCGGAGCAAGAAGACTATGCGCAGCCCCATCGTCTGCTGGGCGATCGCAGAGGAATGCCTGGGCCTTGTCACCTGTGACTGGCAGGTGAGTGGCCTGGCTCTCGCTGTCTGTCCAGCTCCCAGCAGACCCCCCAGGCACAAC
>NW_027997629.1:0-200 GCF_054177405.1 Leptonychotes weddellii
AGGGGGGCGGAGCAAGATGGCGGAGGAGTAGGAGACCTGGATTTCGTCTCCTCTCAGGAATTCAGCTGGATAGGGATCAAACCATTCTGAACACCTACAAACTCAACAGGAGATCGAAGAAAGGAATAGCAACAACTCTCTGAACAGAAAAGCGACCACTTTCTGGAAGGTAGGACATGCGGAGAAGTGAATCCGAGGCG
>NW_027997630.1:0-200 GCF_054177405.1 Leptonychotes weddellii
GAACCATGAGAGACGATGGACTCTGAAAAACAAACTGAGGGTTCTAGAGGGGAGGGGGGTGGGAGGATGGGTTAGCCTGGTGGTGGGTATTGAGGAGGGCACATTCTGCATGGAGCACTGGGTGTTATGCACAAACAATGAATCATGGAACACTACATCTAAAACTAATGATGTAATGTAGGGGATTAACATAAGAATAA
>NW_027997631.1:0-200 GCF_054177405.1 Leptonychotes weddellii
TGGGTGGCTCAGTCGTTAAGCGTCTGCCTTCGGCTCAGGTCGTGATCCCGGGGTCCTGGGATCGAGCCCCGCATCGGGCTCCCGGCTCCGCGGGAAGCCTGCTTCTCCCTCTCTCACTTCCTCTGCTTGTGTTCCCTCTCTCACTGTGTCTCTCTCTGTCAAATAAATAAATAAATAAATCTTTAAAAAAAAAAAAAAAA
>NW_027997632.1:0-200 GCF_054177405.1 Leptonychotes weddellii
CCTGGGTGGCTCAGTTGGTTAAGCGACTGCCTTCGGCTCAGGTCATGATCCTGGAGTCCCAGGATCGAGTCCCGCATCGGGCTCCCTGCTCGGCAGGGAGTCTGCTTCTCCCTCTGACCCTCCCCCTCTCATGCTCTCTCTCTCTCTCTCTCATTCTCTCTCTCAAATAAATAAATAAAATCTTTAAAAAAAAAAAAAAG
>NW_027997633.1:0-1012 GCF_054177405.1 Leptonychotes weddellii
TTTATCCATTCTCAATCAATGGACATTTAGGCTGTTTTCATAAATTGGCTATTGTAGATAATGCTGCTATAAACATCAGGGTGTTTGTATCCCTTTGAATTAGTATTTATATATTTTGAATTGAATTAGTATAAATATATATACTATAGTATACTATAGTATATATTAGTATATATATATTTTTTATTTTATTATGTTAATCACCATACATTACATCATTAGTTTTTGGTGTAGTGTTCCATGATTCGTTGTTTGCATATAACACCCAGTACTCCATTCAATACGTGCCCTCTTTATTTATTTATTTATTATTATTATATTATGTTAATCACCATACATCATTAGTTTTTTGATGTTGTGTTCCATGATTCATTATTTGTGTATAACACCCAGTTCTCCATGCAGAATGTGCCCTCCTTAATACCCATCACTAGGCCAACCCATCCTTCCACCCCACTACCCTCTAGAACCCTTAGTTTGTTTTTCAGAGTTCATCGTCTCTCATGGTTCATCTCCCCCTCCAATTCCCCCCCTTCATCTTTCCCCTACTGCTATCTTCTTCTTCTTCTTCCTTTTTTTTTTTAACATATAAGGTATTATTTGTTTC
Source organism: Leptonychotes weddellii (assembly GCF_054177405.1). NCBI lineage: Eukaryota > Metazoa > Chordata > Mammalia > Carnivora > Phocidae > Leptonychotes > Leptonychotes weddellii. The sequence goes on from NW_027997633.1 coordinate 608, forward strand.
AGAGGTACAAGTCTGTGATTCAACAGTATTGCACAATTCCCAGTGCTCACCATAGCACATACCCTCCCCAATGTCTATCACCCAGCTGCCCCATCCATCCCACCCCCCACCACTCCAGCAACCTCAGTTTGTTTCCTGAGATTAAGATTTCCTCCTATCAGTGAGGTCATATGATACATGTCTTTCTCTGATTGACTTATTTCGCTCAGCATAACACACTCCAGTTCCATCTACGTCATTGCAAATGGCAAGATTTCATTCCATTTGATGGCTGCATAATATTCCATTGTATATATATACCACATCTTCTTTATCCATTCATCTGTAGATGGACATCTTGGCTCTTTCCACAGATTGGCTATTGTGGACATTGCTGCTATAAATATTGGGGTGCACGTACCTCTT
>NW_027997634.1:0-200 GCF_054177405.1 Leptonychotes weddellii
GAGGGCGCCTGGGTGGCTCAGTTGGTTAAGCGACTGCCTTCGGCTCAGGTCATGATCCTGGAGTCCCGGGATCGAGTCCCGCATCGGGCTCCCTGCTCGGCAGGGAGTCTGCTTCTCCCTCTGACCCTCCTCCCTCTCATGCTCTCTGTATCTCATTCTCTCTGTCTCAAATAAATAAATAAAATCTTTAAAAAAAAAAA
>NW_027997635.1:0-200 GCF_054177405.1 Leptonychotes weddellii
ATTTTTTTATTCTTATGTTAATCCCCATACATTACATCATTAGTTTTAGATGTAGTGTTCCATGATTCATTGTTTGTGCATAACACCCAGTGCTCCATGCAGAATGTGCCCTCCTCAATACCCATCACCAGGCTAACCCATCCTCCCACCCCCCTCCCCTCTAGAACCCTCAGTTTGTTTTTCAGAGTCCATCGTCTCTC
>NW_027997636.1:0-200 GCF_054177405.1 Leptonychotes weddellii
GGGGGGCGGAGCAAGATGGCGGAGGAGTAGGAGACCTGGATTTCATCTCCTCTCAGGAATTCAGCTGGATAGGGATCAAACCATTCTGAACACCTACAAACTCAACAGGAGATCGAAGAAAGGAATAGCAACAACTCTCTGAACAGAAAAGCGACCACTTTCTGGAAGGTAGGACGTGCGGAGAAGTGAATCCGAGGCGA
>NW_027997637.1:0-200 GCF_054177405.1 Leptonychotes weddellii
CTCGGGCGCCTGGGTGGCTCAGTCGGTTAAGCGTCTGCCTTCGGCTCAGGTCATGATCCCAGGGTCCTGGGATCGAGTCCCGCATCGGGCTCCCTGCTCAGCCAGGAGCCTGCTTCTCCCTCTCCCACTCCCCCTGCTTGTGTTCCCTCTCTCGCTGTCTCTCTCTGTCAAATAAATAAATAAAATCTTAAAAAAAAAAA
>NW_027997638.1:0-200 GCF_054177405.1 Leptonychotes weddellii
CCTGGGTGGCTCAGTCGTTAAGCGTCTGCCTTCGGCTCAGGTCATGATCCCAGGGTCCTGGGATCGAGTCCCACATCGGGCTCCCTGCTTGGCGGGAAGCCTGCTTCTCCCTCTCCCACTCCCCCTGCTTGTGTTCCTGCTCTCGCTATCTCTCTCTCTGTCAAATAAATAAATAAAATCTTTAAAAAAAAAAAAAAGAA
>NW_027997639.1:0-200 GCF_054177405.1 Leptonychotes weddellii
CTACCATATGATCCAGCAATTGCACTACTGGGTATTTACCCCAAAGATACAAAAGTAGGGATCCGAAGGGGTACGTGCACCCCGATGTTTATAGCAGCAATGTCCACAATAGCCAAACTGTGGAAAGAGCCAAGATGTCCATCGACAGATGAATGGATAAAGAAGATGTGGTATATATATACAATGGAATATTATGCAGC
>NW_027997640.1:0-200 GCF_054177405.1 Leptonychotes weddellii
AAGCCTGCTTCTCCCTCTCCCACTCCCCCTGCTTGTGTTCCCTCTCTCGCTGTGTCTCTCTCTGTCAAATAAATAAAATCTTAAAAAAAAAAGATGCTTCTAAAATATTTATCATAGTGCTTAACATTTAGTAAATGCTTAATAAACTTAAAAACATTAGAAATTATTTTGGATGGGCGCCTGGGTGGCTCAGTTGGTTA
>NW_027997641.1:0-200 GCF_054177405.1 Leptonychotes weddellii
CAACCAACTGAGCCACCCAGGCGCCCATCCAAAATAATTTCTAATGTTTTTAAGTTTATTAAGCATTTACTAAATGTTAAGCACTATGATAAATATTTTAGAAGCATCTTTTTTTTTTAAGATTTTATTTATTTGACAGAGAGAGACACAGCGAGAGAGGGAACACAAGCAGGGGGAGTGGGAGAGGGAGAAGCAGGCTC
>NW_027997642.1:0-200 GCF_054177405.1 Leptonychotes weddellii
AGGAGGGGAAGAATGAAGGGGGGGAAATCGGAGGGGTAGACGAACCATGAGAGACGATGGACTCTGAAAAACAAACAGGGTTCTAGAGGGGAGGGGGGTGGGAGGATGGGTTAGCCTGGTGGTGGGTATTGAGGAGGGCACATTCTGCATGGAGCACTGGGTGTTATGCACAAACAATGAATCATGGAACACTTCATCTA
>NW_027997643.1:0-200 GCF_054177405.1 Leptonychotes weddellii
ATAACCACCATCAATTACCTTAGTGTTTTGTAACTTGTTTTCCACTTTTCCCTCCTTTTAAAACTGAACTTAAGGCAATGTACACAGAATTATAATAAATGAACTTCAATAGGAAGAGTTCAAGATTTAAAAAAAGAAAAAACCCACAGTACATTTGAATGGCTTGCCTCCTGGTTTTTCCACTAAAGATTACATAGGTA
>NW_027997644.1:0-1012 GCF_054177405.1 Leptonychotes weddellii
GCCCCGATGGTGCCGGGGGCCCCCAAGTCTCAGTTTCCGCGGAGCTCCTCTCTCCGCACAGACAGCAGAGGGGGATGAAGGGCTGAGTCCCAGGGACGGGACCGTGGCCAGAGCAGGGATGGCCTTGAAGCCACAGCCCCCGAGCAGGAACGAGGGGAGTTGGCATGCATTGGGTCCTGTCCGCCACTCCAGGCAGCTGGAGGTGGAGAGGGACTTCTAATCAGAGGGCCCCCAGCCCGCATTGGTCACTGGCCAATCCTCCAGAAGCTGCCGGCCCGCGCTGCACCTGAACGCTCCCTCCTTACAAGGATAGATGTCATCCCTGGGCTACTGGGATAGATCCCACCCCCACCCAGGGGCCTGGCCCACCCTTCCTTGGGGCCCAGCGAACCAGAGCCTGCACGGTCTGCCGGTTCTGGAACCCGCTGAGGCCCCGACAGGGACCAGAGCAGATGGGGGAAGGCTGACAAACCCTTCCAGTAGATTCCAGGGGAACTGCCAGATTTTGCCTCTCTACCTGGCTGGGGTGAGGATTCACCTGTTCAGTGCCACCTAGGCATTGGTGGGGGGGTGTCCTCTGTCACCCCCCCCACCCCAGCTCCCAAGTTTGCTCTGTCCCCAGAGAGGGCTCAGCTGTCCTCCAAGGGAGCAACAGGAAGCGGGCCCTGTGTTAGAGAGCAGGTCAAAGACCAGGCCTTGAGTGGGCCCCAGGAGGGGCAGACCTGTATGGATGTCATCTCACCATTGGGACCCACAGGGCAGGGAAGGGGAAGGCGAAGGACATTTTCACCATTCCTTCCTGCTCCGAAAGTCCTGGCAAAGATCGCCTGGGATAACCATGCGGCTCTCTCTGCTCTCCCATTGAGTGCAGACTGGGAGTCTACCCTGAGTGCAGGTTGCTGCAGCGCCTACAGCCTCCCTTGGGAGCGGAAGCCAGCTCTCCCAGCACACAGCCCCCTTGGGGAGCTGGAGAGCAGCAACTCTGTCCACCCGCTCCTGCCGAGATGCTTCC
>NW_027997645.1:0-200 GCF_054177405.1 Leptonychotes weddellii
CCTCTTTTTCCATGACTATATCTACTGCCTCGTCTTGATTTATAAACAAAACCTGGAAAACCTACAAAAATAAGTGTTTTGTGGTTTATCTAGGAATAATACAGAAAATATTGCTGTTATTTTTGGTGAAGAAAATCAATTTTGTATAGTTTATTTCAACCTAAATAAAATGTGAATTTTGTTTAAAAAAAAAAAAAAAA
>NW_027997646.1:0-200 GCF_054177405.1 Leptonychotes weddellii
GCCTGGGTGGCTCAGCCGTTAAGCGTCTGCCTTCGGCTCAGGTCATGATCCCGGAGTCCCGGGATCGAGTCCCACATCGGGCTCCCTGCTCGGCGGGAAGTCTGCTTCTCCCTCTCCCACTCCCCCTGCTTGTGTTCCTGCTCTTGCTATCTCTCTCTCTGTCAAATAAATAAAAAATATTTAAAAAAAAAAAAAAAAAA
>NW_027997647.1:0-200 GCF_054177405.1 Leptonychotes weddellii
ATTTTTTTTTTTTTAAAGATTTTATTTATTTATTTGAGACAGAGAGAATGAGAGACAGAGAGCATGAGAGGGAGGAGGGTCAGAGGGAGAAGCAGACTCCCTGCCGAGCAGGGAGCCCAATGCGGGACTCGATCCCGGGACTCCAGGATCATGACCTGAGCCGAAGGCAGTCGCTTAACCAACTGAGCCACCCAGGCGCC
>NW_027997648.1:0-200 GCF_054177405.1 Leptonychotes weddellii
GGGCGCCTGGGTGGCTCAGTTGGTTAAGCGACTGCCTTCGGCTCAGGTCATGATCCTGGAGTCCCGGGATCGAGTCCCGCATCGGGCTCCCTGCTTGGCAGGGAGTCTGCTTCTCCCTCTGACCCTCCTCCCTCTCATGCTCTCTGTATCTCATTCTCTCTGTCTCAAATAAATAAATAAAATCTTTAAAAAAAAAAAAA
>NW_027997649.1:0-200 GCF_054177405.1 Leptonychotes weddellii
AGAATTACACTAATGTATGCTCTTATACAATATTAGAATTAAACTAAAAATAAATAACAAAAATATAACTGGAAAATCCCAAAATACTTGGACATTAAAGAGCACACTTCTAAATAACACATGCATCAAATAAGAAAGCTCAAGAGGAATGAAAAAATATTTGAACTCAACGAAAATGAAAATATAACATCAAAATTGTG
>NW_027997650.1:0-200 GCF_054177405.1 Leptonychotes weddellii
GATGGACTCTGAAAAACAAACTGAGGGTTCTAGAGGGGAGGGGGGTGGGAGGATGGGTTAGCCTGGTGGTGGGTATTGAGGAGGGCACATTCTGCATGGAGCACTGGGTGTTATGCACAAACAATGAATCATGGAACACTTCATCTAAAACTAATGATGTAATGTATGGGGATTAACATAAGAATAAAAAAAAAAGAAAA
>NW_027997651.1:0-200 GCF_054177405.1 Leptonychotes weddellii
GGGCGCCTGGGTGGCTCAGTTGGTTAAGCGACTGCCTTCGGCTCAGGTCATGATCCTGGAGTCCCGGGATCGAGTCCCGCATCGGGCTCCCTGCTCGGCAGGGAGTCTGCTTCTCCCTCTGACCCTCCTCCCTCTCATGCTCTCTGTCTCTCATTCTGTCTGTCTCAAATAAATAAATAAAATCTTTAAAAAAAAAAAAA
>NW_027997652.1:0-200 GCF_054177405.1 Leptonychotes weddellii
CGCCTGGGTGGCTCAGTTGGTTAAGCGACTGCCTTCGGCTCAGGTCATGATCCTGGAGTCCCGGGATCGAGTCCCGCATCGGGCTTCCTGCTCGGCGGGGAGTCTGCTTCTCCCTCTGACCCTCCTCCCTCTCATGCTCTCTGTCTCTCATTCTCTCTCTCTCAAATAAATAAATAAAATCTTTAAAAAAAAAAAAAAAG
>NW_027997653.1:0-200 GCF_054177405.1 Leptonychotes weddellii
AATCTCCCAACAAACAGCGGTCCAGGACATGACGGCTTCACAGGTGAATTCTACCTAACATTTAAAGAAAAGTTAATACCCATTCTTCTCAAACTACTATTCCAAAAAGTAGAAGAGGAAGGAAAGCTTCCAAATTCATTCTATGAGGCCAGCATTACCCTGATACCAAAACGAGATAAAGACACTATAAAAAAAAAAAA
>NW_027997654.1:0-200 GCF_054177405.1 Leptonychotes weddellii
GTGCACCCCGATGTTTATAGCAGCAATGTCCACAATAGCCAAACTGTGGAAAGAGCCAAGATGTCCATCGACAGATGAATGGATAAAGAAGATGTGGTATATATATACAATGGAATATTATGCAGCCATCAAAAGGAATGAGATCTTGCCATTTGCAACGACGTGGATGGAACTGGAGGGTATTATGTTGAGTGAAATAA
>NW_027997655.1:0-12143 GCF_054177405.1 Leptonychotes weddellii
TCAACTTTTTGAGGAACCTCCATACTGTTTTCCAGAGTGGCTGCACCAGCTTGCATTCCCACCAACAGTGTAGGAGGGTTCCCCTTTCTCCACATCCTCCCAAACATCTGTCGTTTCCTGACTTGCTAATTTTAGCCATTCTGACTGGTGTGAAGTGGTATGTCATTGAGGTTTTGATTTGGATTTCCCTGATGCCGAGCGATGTTGAGCACTTTTTCATGTGTCTGTTGGCCATTTGGATGTCTTCTTTGGAAAAATGTCTGTTCATGTCTTCTGCCCATTTCTTGATTGGATCGTTTGTTCTTTGATTGTTGAGTTTAAGAAGTTCTTTAAAGACTTTGGATACTAGCCCTTTATCTGATATGTCATTTGAAAATATCTTCTCCCATTCTGTCAGTTGTCCTTTGGTTTTGTTGACTGTTTGTTTTTTTTTTTTTTTTTTTTTTTTTGCTGTGCAAAAGCTTTTTATCTTGATGAAGTCCCAATAGCTCATTTTTGCCCTTGCTTCCCTTGCCTTTGGCGATGTTTCTAGGAAGAAGCTGCTGGGGCTGAGGTCGAAGAGGTTGCTGCCTGTGTTCTCCTTTAGGATTTTGATGGACTCCTGTCTCACATTTATTTGCTTTTTAACTGGAGAATGGATTAGCTCCGTGTAATTTACCAAATAAAAAGCATCACCAGATTTGTGTTCCTGGACAAAGCCAGGACTTGAAGAAATTTACAGGCAGTAAATTTTACCAGCTGGGAGGGGACTGGTGGGTTATGTGTGAGGCTTCATAGCCCAGAATCTAGTTCTTCCAGGAAAGGAAAAAACACAAAGGTAATGACATTTGGAAAGAGAGATGGAGTAATGCCAAGACAAATGGTGCGTTTCTCAGAATTCATAAATAGATATCTACCAAAGAGATTATATAGGCTTCCTGAATTAATTGTGGAAAAACAAGTAGAATAATGATCATATTTTTTATCTTATTTTCTATATGTACTTATTAAGCATGATTCTTTTCTAGTATACTTTTGCTTGGGATGAGTCACAGAGTTCAGGTGGTACATGCTTGAATGGAAAAGAGGTACTAGGGGATAAATGGATTATGTGGGAAGCAGATATTTTTAAGGTCTTGTTCTTTCCCAGTTCAAGCCCAATCTATTGCAATTTGTGTCAGCTCCACCTTCAAAATATATCCATGTCTGACTTCTTCCCACCTCTACCTTTACTACTCAACCATCTTCTTCACCTAGCTAATTACAAGAGCCTACAGACTTGTCTCTCTAAAGCTACTTTTGCCCACTTTTCATTTATAGTCCCCAGAGGAGTAGAAGTGATTCTTACAAAACCTAATAATTCCGTGTCACCCTTCTGCTCAGTCTCTCCAATGGTTTCTCATCTCACCTCAAATAAAAAGCAAGTTCCTTAAAATGGAAGGAAAAAGACACCAGCCCCTGAGCTGCTCCCTCCTCCCTCATTTCCTGCTCTAACCTTCTTTGCTCACTTGGAGCAGCTACATTGGCCTCTTTGCTTTTCTTCAAACACACAGAGTAAATACATTTAAGGTATTTGCAGTTCCCTCTTCCTAGACCTTGTCTTCTAAAACACTGATACTTTTAGATCCTACTTTTTTTGGTCTTCTTATTGAGAAAAGTTTCCTATCCACTCTATCTAAAACATCAGTTTTCTTTCACTATCCTTGTCTTGCCTGATTTCTTTTTTATATTATGTTACTCTTTGTAATAAACAATAATAACAATAAATAACAGATACATTTATTTGTTCACTATTAGCTGCCACTCACTAGGTTTTAAAATCATTAGAGTGGTGGCTTGGTCTGTTCTTCCTCTTGGAGCTTTCTGGTTCCCTGGATTCAGAACTACACCTGAGGAATAAAATCCCAGATGAGAATTTAGGGATAGTTTAAGACTGAATTTCTCTGGAATCACTAATCAAAATGCTGTGCTCAAAACTTCTTTGATACCTGTGTCCTGTCTAGCAGCTAAAACGTTTCTTTCACACATTTCAATTTGCAAAAATATTTGGTTATTTTACTTTCTTAAGGTCATGAAAAACTATGGAGTTTAACATGCTTTAACCGAAACACAAATATTCTAATTAAACATATATGGCCATTTTCCTTTTATTAAGAGTTTCCTTGGGATACCTTTTATTATAAATGTCATGTAGTGCCAGCTTAAAGTTATTCAGAAGTAATAAGAGAATCTTAGAAAACCGAAGTATATTCAGTGTATGTATGATGTAAATATAAATGTGTGTATGTGGGGGCACCTGGGTGGCTCAGTCGTTAAGCGTCTGCCTTCGGCTCAGGTCATGATCCCAGGGTCCTGGGATTGAGCCCCACATCGGGCTCCCTGCTCTGCGGGAAGCCTGCTTCTCCCTCTCCCACTCCCCCTGCTTGTGTTTCCTCTCTCGCTGTGTCTCTCTCTGTCAAATAAATAACATCTTAAAAAAAAAAAAAGAAAGAGAAGCAACTTAATGAGAATTTGGTATACAATAAAGACGGCATCACAACTCAAAAGAGTTGTCAAACTCTCTCTGTCAAATAAATAAATAAAATCTTAAAAAAAATAAAATAAAAAATAAATGTGTGTACGTGTTTTATTTATACAAGTGTCTATATGATATATATTATTATATATAGAATACATAGTACATTATATAAAGATTAAACATATACTCATAAATATGAGTTTCTATGGAGAATAGGTAATTGATCACATGGTAAAATTATAACATGGAAAATTATATTTTAGTGAATACATTTGGCCATGTGAATTAAATCCCTCATTTTGCAGTTTCCTCATTATTTCTGAATTGGTCTAGCAAGGTAAGTAGCAGCTAGCAGTGAAACTTAATAAAAAGAGCTACAATGTTTACTCCTCCCATCACCACACTGTACAGTTCTGCTTGAAAGCTCTTTCAACTGAAGAGTATGATTTCTAATGTATTTCTCTGAAAGAGAAACGTGCACCTTATATGTCCATTTACACATTTATTTTAAATGAAGTTCTGAGGGGTGTAAAATCTTTACACAGTTGTTATTATCATTTTCATAAATGTCTACATGGGACTTCGTTTGATTTATTATAAGGGAAGTTTGCTTCTCTTTATGAACTGTGGCATCTAATTTTTATATTTGAAGCAGTATTTTCTGATTTATGTTGGCGTTAATAACATTGACTCTGCAAAAATCGCCAGTCCCTCCCGGCTGGGCACCACCCTTGGGAGGATAGGTCACAGCTATCTAACAGCAGCATCCACAGCTGTTCATGCTGACGCAGATTTGAGTGTTATTTCCTTGACAGAGGTCACAGAGAAGCAGTAGAAGATAATTTCATGAGGCGTCTGCTATATTTGTGGTTATACTCATTCTTCAAGATTGACCTACAAACTTTAGTTTCCGCAAGAAAATAACATTAAATCAAGACACAGGGGCTTATAAATGGAAAGCTGTAACAAATGAACTTTCATGTGAATGGAATGTTATCTTCAATTGAAAAATCAATATAGTTAAAACCAATAAAATGTTGGTTTCAAAAGAGGCTTAAATAGAGGTCAAAATGGATATTTTTAACTTGAAAAGCTTTAAACTATAATATAAAAATCAAGCTAGAATATACTATACTCAAGCATACAACAGTTAATGCTTAGGGTTATCTAAAAGTTTAGATGGAATCCCTTCCTTAAAATATTTATTTTTTGGTAAACTAGAGCATATAAAAAATGATTACAATAAACAATTTTACCTGCCTAATTTTAAATATTGCTATCAGTGTCTGCTTTGAGGTAAGTAAAATCTATTCTTAAAAATAATTTGCTATAAATTAATTAAAATCTCAAAGGCCTAGCTCTCTCTTTTGGGCTCGTTTTTGGTCCCAAAGCTTGTATTGGGGCACCTAATGGACCATCAAGTAAGCCAGAAGATTATGTTTTGAAGCCAAAATTGTGTTCACATGTTGCCTTGTTACTTATCTGTGTGACATTGAACAAGTTACTTAAATCTTCTGAGCCTCAGTTTCATCATCTATAATATGAATTAGTAAAGTAACACAAAATAATTCTATGAAGATTAAATTTTAAAATGCTCATAAAATCAGCTAGAAAGATATGTGGTAATTATTAGCTATTTCTTAAATACATATTGTATACCTTCTAACTGTGTTTAGCTTCAACAACAACAAAAAAAAAACACAAAAAACAACAAAACACTGTCTAACCTAATTCTAAAGAGGGTTTCAAGAAACCAAAATGATTATTTTTTTTATTTTTACCCATGAGCAAATGGCTTGCTCTCCTGCCATTTTTCTTCTTGAATAAATTCATCATTTTTTTCTTAGAAAATAGTTTTTTAGTTGCCTAACATGTGCCAGACACAAAACTCTTGGATGCAGATGTGATGACAGATGGGGGCAGGGTTTAAAAGGTAAAGAGGATTAGATTATACTTGCTTCTGAGGTACACCAAGCATCCAGTAAGGACATAAATCAAGTGAAACTTACCTGAAACTGTTTCCTATGTTTGGGAAACTGTGAGTCCTTCAATTTTGCTCCCTGAAGGTGTAGAAAAGAAAGAGAAGTGTGCTTAGATTTTATACCTTTTGTATGAGAAACTTGAATAGTATACCAAAACTATTAAGAAAATATTTGAGTGTTTTAAATATAGTAGTGAAATTATTTGACTATACAATAATGTTTGGTAAAATATAGTGTAACTATAACCAATATGAGAAACATATTTTTGAATATAGAAATAAATGAGCTCTTACTTCTACTCAAAAAGATTTACAAGTCTCTGAACATTTTTTTTTAAAGATTTTATATATTTATTTGACAGAGAGAGAGAGCGAGAGCAGGAACACAAGCAGGGGGAGTGGGAGAGGGAGAAGCAGGATTTCTGCCTAGCAGAGAGCCCGATGCGGGGCTCGATTCCAGGACTCTGGAATCATGACCTGAACCGAAGGCAGACGCTTAACGACTGAGCCACCCAGGTGCCCCATACAAGTCTCTGAACATTTGACTGAGAGATTAAAACCCTGGAAACATATTTTATTAGAAATTGGCCTGGGGGGGCACCTCATTTGGTGCTGGCTCATTTGGTGGAGCATGCAACTCTTGATCTCTGGGTTATGAGTTTGAGCCACATATTAGGTGTAGAGATTACTTAAAAATAAAAATTAAAAAAAAATCTTTAAAAAGAGAAATAGGACTAGGAATAGGTGAAGGGGATTAAGAGGTACTAACTTTCAGTTATAAAATAAGTAAGTTATGGGAATGAAAAGTACAGCATAGGAAATACAGTCAATAATATTTGGAAGGAAGGAAGTCAGTCTTCTGTGGAAAATAATAGGGTTATGTAAACTTAAAAAATATATTAGAAGATCTTATAAGTTTTTCTAAAACTTATTTTCTAAGACTGTTGGTAAAGAATAAGATTTTTGCCTATGAAGGTAAGTTGAAATTACTGAAATTATAGAGTATTCAGGCATTCCTCAAGGGACCAAAAGGAAAGAGTCAGTAATAAATAACATTAGCTTATCTACTATTATCTAAGCTTTGAATTATTAATTGCTGTCCTAAGACATCCATCTTAATTGAAATGGTGCCCGTTTTCACAACACTGGTATTTGGTTCTTTAGTTCAAAATATTAAAAATAATTGCACAATGTTAAGAAATTTCCTCTGTGACATGTTTGTAAATATTGATATTTTTATTTCAAACTTACTTTAGTTTGTGTATATAATATTCAGAGATTTATATGAAAAAGAAAATGTGTTTTAAAAAATGACCAACTATAATCACAGGAAATTGGAGAATAATGGATAGTAAAGAAATGGGAGAAATAAGAACATTTTACTTAAACACAGAAAGTCAAGCCTATCACTTGACTTCTTGGGTGGAAATAAGAAAAGATGACATATTTCTCTTTCTTTCCCCTTCTAGCCAATAAAAAATTATATGCTTGGTCTTTGAGGAGTAAGACATGGGGAAATGTGCCAAATTATAAACAACTATTGGGTATTATTACCTATGGCCTTGGTAAGTTTTCCAAGATTTGCTTGGAGGGCAAGTATTTTGACAGGTATTTGGAAGATATAGAAAGGTGGTAAATTGGTGGTAGGTTGGATGGTGTTACAAGTGAAAAATAATGTAGGGTTAACATCTATGATTTATCAGCATTTGGAAGCATGAATAAATTGCAAGAATCTGGGACATCTGTCAAGTTACATATTTTAAATGAAAAGTAAGTACAAAGATATGAAGTGCCTATTTTCCTTTTTATTTATTTATTTTAATTCAAATGGCAGTGTTTGGATATGCTCTAAATAATAAAAAAATGCTCAGTAGATAAATGCATGAATAGTCACTTAGCACTTTGGATGTTATGAAAGTTGTCCTACTGAATTAGAGTTTGAATGTGAAATTTAATTTCTGATTTTATTTGATCTCAAGTATTATGTAATGGCAGCAGTATTTTTTCATTCACCCTAAGAAATGAATTGTGATTGGTATTAGATTATAAGTTCTTCCAATAACTTATTAAGATAAATTTTCCTTTTTAACCACTATCAGCCTATTATAACAAAGCATGATTGATAGTGTGGGAAGATTAATATCTATAATTCAAGATTAACTAATGCCCAGCATTATTCTATTTTTTGGTCTTGTACCCTGTTCTACATTTTCTTTAAAAAATGATATTAATTTTCATTGAGCCATATACTAGCTTTTGTCCTTCTGTTAATTTTTTCTTTAATCAGTTAAAACTCTTACTATCTTATTGTCTACTGGAAGTTTATATCTATTTTCTCTTTAGCAGTCAATATGTTTTCAGGCATCAAGTATTCCTGTGAGAATTTTACCTAATTAATTTTGTCAACAAATATTTATTTAGCACTTTCTAGGTGCTAGGGACTTTTCTATAAAACATAGACACAGAAATGAGCTGAACAGAAAAAAAACCCACTGTAATCATGAAGCTTTCATTCTAGCTGAAGAAGTCAGAATATTAAGCACATAATAACTAAAACATGTAAATTTCATATAGCAAATACAAGAGAAAAAAATGAAGTTGTGAAGAAAGATTACTGAGTTCCTGAACAGGGGTATTTTATTTTATATTTTCACACCAGAGTGTGAAAATGTCATTTTTCTACAAAAATCTTACAGAAGTAAAGGAGATCTTGTGAAAGGAGTATAGGTAGGGAGAATGGCAAGTGCTATATCCCTGAGGCGTGAGCATCACTCATTACATTGAGAAACACACAGCAGACCAGTGTAGTCAGAGTAGATGAAGCTAGGGAGGCACAGAGGGATATAACTTTAGAGAGTGAATAGGCGTGAAATATCCTATAGCTATGTGAAAACACTGGGAAGTATGGAGCAGAGAAATAATATGGTCTCCTCCAAAGGATAATGTAGAGGCCCACACTGACTCTACACGGAATGGGTAGGAGGAGAGAACATGGTTAGGAGGTAATGGATGTGGTCCAGGAGAACATCCGTTGGCTTGGATGAAAGTGGTGGCTGTGGAGGTGGTGAGAAATGATCAGATACTGGTTATATTTTTTGAATGAAAACAAAAGATTTGCTGATGAACTGAATGTGAGATATGGAGAGTCAAGTTTTCAGCATGAGCAACTGGTGGGACATAGTTGCCATTTGTTGAGTTGCAAATGTTTTTGACATGTTAAGTTTGAGATACCAATTGATTACCTATGTGAAGATGCCAACAGAAGTTAGATCCAAACTGGTTTGGTTAATATCACCCCCTGGACTCAAAGAAATCAACAAAAGAGTAGGATATAAAAAAGAGAAAAAAAATTCTTAGGACTAAATGTTAGGCATAACAGAATGTAGAGATTGGAAATGATAAGCAGGAAGTTAGCATTCAGGCTGATAAGGAGTTTCCAGTGAGGCAGGAGGGAACCAGTAGAGTTGGGATTCCTTGGAGCCAATTGGTCAAAGTATTACAAGGAAGAGAGAAGAATTAGCCTTTTCAAATGCTGATGATAGTTAAAAAGAATGAGAAGTGAGAGTTGACCATAGATTTGTCAATGTGAAAGCCATTGCCAAATCATCTAAATTAGTTTTGGTTGACAGGGGTCATGAAAACCCTAATACAGTTAGTTCATTAAAGAATAAGAATTTCTGGTGGAATGATGAGCTAGACACTTGTACTGAAACCTATGATGTAGTCAACACAAGCAATTCTGAATAACATACTTAAACATCTTTGTACAAATACCGATGAGATGGGAACAGTGCAAGGATTTCCAGGCTGTGAATGAGCACAGGTTGAAACCCAGAAAATTAAGTATAGTAGTGTAGGAAGGCAGTGTTAAAATCCTGTTAAACCTTAAGCACAACTCAGTCCCAAGCAACCCTAGAGAAACAAACTGGGTTTGCTGCCTTCTTCCCTATGACTTGGTGCAGTAATCTAAATAACCATTAATTATGGTATATAAGATCCAAATACTAAGCATAATTAAAAATATATATATTTCTATGATATGGATCTATTAACCTGTAAATAGGCTGTATTCCTTTTCAAATTCTGTCTTTTCTGGGACTTTATTACATCTTAATTGACAAAATTTATCCTCTTCATTGATTTTTTAGATGAGTTTAAAAATTGAATTTAGAATCATAGTCATGTTGGAGACATAATACATTTTCTATCAGTCTTTAATTATAGTTGGTTTTCATTATTATTTATTTCCTTCAAAACAATAAAAATCATTGCACCATTTGTTAAAATTATAAGAGTAAAATAAACTAATTTTAATGAGTTTATTATTATGTTATAATTAAATATATGTATAATATGTATGATTCCTGGAATAAAATTTATTAACATACTACATGTCTGTCTGTGATAAATAATTTTCATCTTTTAGGAGATCCACATTGTAATATTTGATCTAATAACTTAAATATTTATAATGCTTATGGGGTTTTTTTTAGTTTGATGTACATTAACAAATATAACATTAATGCATATATCTAAAACAAGATATGGATTAGACATTCACATCAAAATGTCACTAATTATAGTGTCTTTGTATTGATCTACTTTGTCAACATATTATTAATTAGTGAAATGTTGAAAGTAGGCATGGTGCAGTTAAAGTAATCACTCTTGCCACGTTGTCATTTCAGAAAAAAATTATGAGAGAAAGAGTGAACAGATCAAAGGATCAGTATATTTGTAATGAATTACTAATGCTCTCAACTTAACTTTAGATAGCATGCAGTTTATAGATTTCTATCACACTGAATATTTATTATATGAAATCTAATAATATATAGTAAAAGAAAGTGCAATAATCAGAAACTCCCATATTAAAGTAGCTATTGGGTTCAATACACTCTATTTGACCTGAGTTCTAGTCCATCCTGCTGGGTGAGACAGAGCTGGATGAGAGATGTATGAGGTACTCACCTAAGAGATACATAAATATGTAATAAAGTATAAATTATAAGTTCTACTCTACTGGCTTTTGAACAAAAGTTTTTACCTAGGGTAAGTCTGTCTTGGAGGAAGTTTATTGCAATCAACAGAAACATGACTACTTTAACATAATAAAAATTCATTCCATAAAATTTCAAAGACTATAAAGAAGTAAAATTATGCTGACAGTAGTCATGTAAAACATGAACTTGGGGTGCTCTCAGATCCCTAGCAGAACAATAGTTCTTTCTAATATTCTGTTATCTGAGAAACTGACCATATTTGTCTCATGACATAAAACACAGAGAAAGTTAATGTCATGGTTTCTTGCCAGTCAACAGTCTGTTTTCTTTGGGGTTAAGAGTTTTCTATCGTCCAAGTAGCTATTGATAAAGATCAGTGGAGGGGTAAGTAGGAACCTCCTCTTTGCACTGACTGTCTACACAATCCATGGTAGTTATCATTTCCTTACTGATTTAACATTTTCAACCCTGCTTGCATCCTCATAATTCTTATTTGATTTAACTTCCCCCCCAAAATTACCTAGATATATTCCTTTCTGATAGCTCAACATTTATACTGGTAAGGAAAGAAAAAAGACCCAGAGGCTTGGAAACTGAAGCAGAGATGAGGAAAATAAAAGCATAGTACATGAGTTGTGTGGTTTTTTTTTGTTGTTTTTTTTTTTAAAGAACAAACACGTCCTATCTTAGGACCAAGCCAGTTTGAAATATGTGAATAGCTGATGGCAAAGCAAAGAGTGCCATGACGTTGTTTGAAATTCAAGAGAAGAGAGAGGTACAATTAGTACCTATTTTGTGTCAGATACACCTAAGGTCATTAACATATACCCCCTCCCTCATTCAATGCTGGGACTATGTCATTCTAAATAAAAATTTCTGAAACACAGCGTGATTAATTAACTTGTTTAAATTCACGTAGCTTGGGCGCCTGGGTGGCTCAGTTGGTTAAGCGACTGCCTTTGGCTCAGGTCATGATCCTGGAGTCCCTGGATTGAGTCCCGCATCGGGCTCCCTGCTCGGCAGGGAGTCTGCTTCTCCCTCTGACCCTCCTCCCTCTCATGCTCTCTGTCTCTCATTCTCTCTCTCTCAAATAAATAAATAAAATCTTTAAAAAAAAATAAAATAAAAATAAATAAATAAATAAATTCACGTAGCTTTTAGATGCTGAAGCTATGATTCAAACCTAAATGTCTCTAATTTTCAGTTTTAAGCCTTTTTCAATACTTCATAGGGGTGTTAGATGTAAAGACATAATTAAAAATAGTAAATTGACATCTGCAGAAGTACATACTTGAGATTCAGAAACATGGCTAGCAATGAGTAAAACTCAAGATACTAGGAAACATTCATCAGAGAATTGAAAGAATGGGTAAGAAACTAGGTAATGAAATAATTTTAATATTTTATTCAACTGAATTTCCCTACAAATTCCTTAAGTTCTACTTAAAAATAACTTATTTATTACTCTTCAATAAATATTTGGGTTATGATTCAATACTGATGCCTCACTGAAAATGATGACACTTTACTTGCTGTTCATTTCTTCCTATGGACAAATGTGTGCATATTTGACATTTTATATTTATTTTTTGCACATATAGTACTTTCATTATATATATGCATACATATATATTGTCATTATTTTATTTTTTAAAATAAGCTCTACACCTAATGTGGAGCTTGAACTCATGACTCTGAGATCAAGAGTTACACACTCTACCAACTGAGCCAGCCACATGCCCCCATAATATATATTTTTAATTTCTCATTTTAGTTTTCCTGGGTCAAAGAATTCGCATCACAAATGTTCACTCAATTCTTGTCTCATTGTTCCCTTACACTCCCTCTTTAGGTAAATTGCACATTTAGCAGTAAACAGGAGAAAATATGATACTGATGTGAAAGCTGTTCCTAATGACATGATTTGCTTGCAGTCTCCTTATTTTGTGAATAATAATGACAGCTAATTTAAACTTAATGCACAGGCAATTTCTTTGAATATTCACACCAATAGCTTTAGAAAGTCAATGATCTCAAGGCTGAGGTAAGACTCTCTGGGACAATTTAGGAAATTTTCAGCTCACTGAGCAAACATTGGTAAGAAAATCTTTGAAAAGACATTACAGGATCACAAATGAAATTTTAGTTTAATTCAGAGTGTGTGCAAATACTTCAATATTTCTATCAATTGCTAGTATCTAAACAAACTAAAAACAGTCATGCTTATATCCCTTTAATATGCATAAAATTATATATATTTCTTTTTTTTATTATGCTATGTTAATTAACATAAATTACATCATTTTGATGTAGTGTTCCATGATTCATTGTTTGCATATAACACCCAGTGCTCCATTCAGTACATGCCCTCTTTAATACCCATCACCAGGCTAACCCATCCCCCCAGCCTCCTCCCCTCTAGAACCCTCAGTTTGTTTCTCAGAGTCCATAGTCTCTCATGGTTCTTCTCCCCCTCCAATTTTCCCCCCTTCATTTATCCCTTCCTGCTATCTTCTTTTTCTTCTTCTTCTTTTTTTTTTTTAACATATAATGTATTATTTGTTTCAGATGTACAGGTCTGTGATTCAACAGTCTTACACATTTCACAGCGCTCACCATAGCACATACCCTCCCCAGTGTCTATCACCCAGCCACCCCATCC